>NC_142937.1:23748952-23768952 GCF_046866305.1 Octopus bimaculoides
TTTCTAGAGTTATGAATTCTTAGATTGTATATACATATATGGCACTCCGTCGGTTTCAATGACGAGGGTTCTAGTTGATCCGATCTACCGGATTGCCTGCTCGTGAAATTAATGTGCAAGTGGCTGATCACTCCAGAGACACGCAGGTAGTTCTCGGGGAGATTCATCGTGACACAGAGTGTGACAAGGCTGGCCCTTTGAATTACATGTATCACTCATTTTTGCCAACCGAGAGGACTGGAGCAACGTGAAATAAATTGCCTTATTCAAGGACAGAACGCTCCACCAGAAATCGAACTCACAACCTTACGATAGTGAGCCGAATAAGCCACGTACATTCACACACACACACAAATATATATAGGTAGAGAAAAGGAGAAATAGAGAGAGAGAGAGAATTATACATATGCGTACATAAAGACCTACAAACACATGCATACACATGTAAAACCCAAACACTCACGCATACACACGACAAAGATTAATTGTGAGTAAGTATATATATTTTTACTTTGAACATAATTACAGAAATTACTTTGTATCTTTGTTAGGTTTAAGTCAAAATAACTAGTTTATCGCTAAAGATTACTGCTTGACATTAGTTTTTTCCCCCCCCCCCCCATTTGAGACATAAATTTAGAAGTAGGGGTGGGGGATGCCGGCTTAGACACAATATGGGTAACGAGAATAGAGATGTGTGAATGAAGGGAACCTGAGCAGAGAAGTCACGGAATCAACCAGCTCTGAGAAACAGAAGCCGCTGTGTTATCAGTAGAAAAAGTAGTGCGATGAACCAGTAGGTTTGTAGGCTAGACGCAAAGCCATGTCAGTGACTTCGTGACTTCATAACAATCACTCAAATGTCTTTTCACTGGATGTCTGTAAGTGTAGCTGTGAGTGTGGCACCATAGGAGTTCAAGACGTGGACGCAGTACGCCATACTGAAGCTTGACTGATTTTTGTAAAGAGCGGTACTTTCCTTTCTTTTTTTTTTTAATTACTTTGAAGAGAAAGGACAGTCTTCAATATACTGTCATTGCTTCGTTAAAATGTGTGCTTGCCAAGAGAGACGTTCAGTGATAATGAAGACAAATGGTTGTATGGTAGCATATGGAGTAGTCGCGAAGGATCTAGTTGCGTCTTGCTTGTCTTTAAGAGGTTTAATGTGCGATGACGTTTTCTTTAAACTTGCAGTAATTTTGTTTGTTTGTTAGTTTTTTTTTGTTTTTTGTCATGTGTGTATACTTCTTTTTTTTTTCTTTTGATGGGGATGCTGTTCAAAGAAACGATATTGGCATGATCCTGTTGAAGAATGCTTTCGAGTGCGAACCAGTGCATGTTTGGGTGGGATATCTAGTAAGTAATTGGATGAATCTTGAGTGCGGAAAATTGAGTGAAAGGAAATGGAGGATGTTACGAATGATGTTCTTGGAAGTGAAGACGAGTGGGTTGTTGATATATAGAAGAAAGAGTTACGGCAACAGACCAAGCGCCGAGGTATATTAGAGCACTATTATTGTTAGGGTGAGATTTACAAATAGCTTCATCAACATAAGCCGCTATAGTGTGATCCAAAAGATGAGAGATATATTGAGAGCATAGTCGGATAAGTTTAACCTTCTGTCTACCGATGCGTCCATTGGACCCATTTCAGTTTTTTTCATTTGCTTTTAACTATTGTTCATATTACTTGATTCTGTTGATTTCTCGTGAATCTTATTTTTTCCTTTTATTATTCAAAAGGGAAATTTTCTGTATGTTTATGAAAGCTAGAAAATTTCACTTTATACATTAATTACCGTATGGGTCCATTCGACCCTCGAATAAAATTCAGACAATACTCTTGTCATTCTAAACAGAATAAAAGCAGTATCAAATATTATTTTCCTAGATATTTATCAGATATAAAATAGATAAAATTGTATTCAGTTTATTTGCTGAATTTTAGACACTTGACCACGATACCACACAGTGAAACTGAACCCCAAACAATATTGTTGGGAACCTAGCTTCTTACCCACACAACCACACCTGCGCATGTTTAGGAAAAATATTATAACTGCATTAAAGTTTATGGGAAGCTCAATTTTGCATATAGGGCCCGAGGTGATATGTTTGAAACTTTTAGTCTTTTTGTGTATGTGTGAGAGAAAGGGGCGGGAATAAATCTGTCTTATATGCCATCAAATACGAAAATACTTATGCCAAAGTAGAAGATTCAGTACGATAAGGCACCTTGCGACAGCAATCATTATATGCCACATACTGAATGTTAACAAGTTCATTTTTCACCTATTGTGCTAGGTTTAAGCTATGCCTTATGCTAAACCACAGAAGAGCATTCGAAGTCCCAGAATAATCAAATTTACCAGTTAAAATTAGTTCACGCCATATTAACCGGTGCAGTGCAAAATGTTAAAAGTGTGATGGAGAACGACATGGATTATATTCTTTTGTTTCTCTTCATTTTACTTGTTTCCCTCATTGGACTGTAGCCTTGCTAGAGCACATGATTTGAAAGGTTTTAGTTAAACAAAACGATTCCAGTTCTTATTTTCGTTTTTAAACCCGGTACTTATTCTATCGATATTTATTGCCCAGTGAAGATGTAAACAAACCAGTACCGGTTGCCAAGTGGTGTGAGGGGTACAAACACAAACATATAGTGTGTGTGTACATACATACATATATATGTGTGTGTGTCTGTGTCTGTGTGTGTGTGTGTGTCTGTGTGTGTGTGTATGTGTGTGTCTGTGTGTGTCTGTGTCTGTGTGTGTGTGTGTGTGTGTCTGTGTGTATGTGTGTGTCTGTGTGTGTCTGTGTGTGTGTGTGTCTGTGTGTGTGTGTGTGTGTGTGTGTGTGTGTGTCTAAGTCTGTGTCTGTGTGTGTGTCTCTGTGTGTGTGTGTGTGTGTGTGGAGGCGCAATGGCCCAGTGGTTAGGGCAGCGGACTCGCGGTCGGAGGATCGCGGTTTCGATTCCCAGACCGGGCGTTGTATGTGTTTATTGAGCGAAAACACCTAAAGCTCCACGAGGCTCCGGGAGTGGGGTGGCGACCCCTGTTGTATTCTTTTGCCCCAACTTTCACTCTTTCTTCCTGTTTCTTGAGTAACGCTGCGATGGACTGGCGTCCCGTCCAGCTGGGGGGAACACATATGCCATAGAAATCGGGAAACCGGGCCCATGAGCCTGGCTAGGCTTTAAAAAGGCGTAAAAAAATACATATATATATATGTGCGACGCTCTTCCACACAGTGTCTGTCAAACAAATTCACGTACAGGGCATTGGTTAGCACTGCGCTATTGTAGAATATTAGAAAACACTTGGCCAAGTTGCAACGCAGTGGGATTGAACCCGAAACCACGTCGTTGTAAACCGAGATACTTAACCAAGTAGCCATGCCTGTAGCTTATATTGATAATGAATCAGTTGAAAGTATACATTGCACCAAGCAACCTCTTGTGTTATAGTTGTGTGTAAATCTATTACGAATTTGCATTGTAGCTATAACTTCACTCAAAAGTTGGTAAGGTAAATAATCGATAAGTAAAATATCAAATATCGATCGTATAGCGAAGATCTAGTAAAGCATTGATAAATATAGTCTATAAAATACAAATATATATATATGTATAAACATATCGACACAAGATCCCAGCTGTATGAGTGTTTTTGTGAACTATAAAATGTCAATATATCAACATAACAGAGTTATTTGTTAACGTACAAACCGTTTGTTTACCTCTTTCATTTGTTTCCGTTTATTGTTATTGTTTAACCCTAGGTCTTCATCGAGTGAGCAGGCTTGTCATCGAACGTATGTAGGACTACATTCTCCAATGTTTTTTTTTTTCCCGGGGGTTTTCTAAGGTGGTAAAATTTTCATTTGAAAAAAATTAAACTGCTACTTTTAGCACATCAGGCGACTACGTGGAGCTTCCTATTTTGGTGTAGTTTTATTTGGCTTGCTTTTTTTTTTTGGTGGGGGGGTCAGTTGTTTTATTATGAGCGGCGGGAGAGCAGCGAGCTGGCAGAAACGTTAGCACACCGGGCGAAATGCTTAGCGGTATTTCGTCTGCCACTGCGTTCTGAGTTCAAATTCCGCCGAGGTCGACTTTGCCTTTCATCCTTTCGGGGTCGATAAATTAAGTACCAGTTACGTACTGGAGTCGATATAATCGACTTAATCCGTTTGTCTGTCCTTGTTTGTCCCCTCTGTGTGTAGCCCCTTGTGGGCAGTAAAGAAATAGGTATTTCGTTCTGAGTTCAAATTCCGCCGAGGTCGACTTTGCCTTTCATCCTTTCGGGGTCGATAAATTAAGTACCAGTTACGTACTGGGGTCGATATAATCGACTTAATCCGTTTGTCTGTCCTTGTTTGTCCCCTCTGTGTGTAGCCCCTTGTGGGCAGTAAAGAAATAGGTATTTCGTTCTGAGTTCAAATTCCGCCGAGGTCGACTTTGCCTTTCATCCTTTCGAGGTCGATTAAATAAGTACCAGTTACGCACTGGGGTCGATGTAATCGGCTTAATCCCTTTGTCTGTCTTTTTTTGTCTCCTCTATGTTTAGCCCCTTGTGGGCAATAAAGAAATAAGGAACGTTAGCACGCCGAGCGAAATGCTTAGCGGTTTTCCATCTACCTTTAAGTTCTGAGTTCAAATTCCGCCGAGGTCGACTTTGCCTTTCATCCTTTCGGGGTCGATAAATTAACTACCAGTTGCGTACTTGGGTCGATCTAATCGACTGGATCCTCCCCAAAAATTTCGGGCGTTGTACCTAGAGTAGAAAAGAATCGTTAGCACGCCAGTCAAAATGCTTAGTGGCATTACGTTCTGAGTTCAAATTGTGCCAAGGTCGACTTTGCCTTTCATCCTCTCGAGATCGATGAAATAAGTACCAGTCGAGCACTGGGTCGAAGTAATCAGTTAATCCCTCCTCCACACCACCTACCAGAATTCCAGGCCCTGTAGTAGAAAGGATTGTTATAAATTGGCAAGGAAGTGAACTGACATAATACTTAGCACGTCGGATAAGACGCTTAGCGAAATTTCTCCCGGCTCTTAACGTTCTGAGCTCAAACGACACTGAGAGCAACTTATCTTTCGTCCTTAGGCGGTCGATGAAATAAGGAATCAGTCATGTATTAGGATCGATGGTGTTATCTAACTCCCTCCCCTCAAACCTGCTGATTTTGTGCCAAAATTAGAAAGAATTATTCCGACCGTCGGAAAATTACATACATGCACAAAGACACGTGCAGCGTGTGTGTGCGCGTGTGCATATGTACTATTACAGGCACCAAAAGCAATTTTCAAAAGCATGGTTCAAATGATCAACCATACTCGTTGACTGGTGACAGCTAACTCTTTCAATGAGCTTGGAAAGACATGAATTTGACAATACTGTATTCACTGCTTCACCTCAAACACAAAGCCTTTTTTTCTTTTTTTTCTCTCTGCTAAAATTGAAAAAGCATCGTCTTTCTAATTTCTGAATTCTAGTAAGATTTTATTCAGTGTTTTCTGCTTGAGTTTTCAAATCGATAAGGCCAAATACTTGCAGAAATGTCAAAATATGAGACAGAAAAAAAAAAAGGGATCAAAATGAAAAGAACTTTTATATTGAAATTCAACCTCTGGTGGATTTGCAATAAAGAAAAAGTAAATATGAAGTTAAAATTTAAATTTTACATTAAAAGAAACTGCTTATTCATAAAAATACTTTAAGGCGCAAGCGTGGCTGTGTGATTAAGGTGCTTGCTTCCCAACCTTCTGAACTTGGGTTCAGTCCCAATGCGAGGATTTAAGCGCAAATGTTTTTTTACTAACTCCGCGCCAACTAAAGCCTTGTGGGTGGATTTGGCGGGTGGAAACTGAAAGAAGCCTGTTGTATATCATGTGTGTGTATGAGTGCGTTTGTGTAAAAAGCGTAGAGAGGGGAAAAATGTGTCTTTGTGTTTGGGTTTATTTCCCAACACCGCCAGACAACCGTTGTTGGTTTGCTTACGTCACCGTATCTTAGCCCCTCGACAGAAGAGTATCAGGCTTTGATATTAATTAGTGCTAGGTTAGATTTGTTTGACTAATTCCATTGAGGCGGTGCACCAGTATGTCCGAAATCCAGTGAATGAAACAAGCTACAAAATGACAGAAACAAACCTTCAAAATTACGTTTGGTTTATAAAAACTAATTAGCTTCGCTTATGTAATTTGAGGTGCATTGTGGTATTTTGTGATGTTCTTAGCTTTTTGTGGTGCATTAGAGGCTTAGATAAGGTGAAATAGTTTCAGTAGAGGATTAAATCCGCTTTTGTGATATCAGTTTTCCGGCACCTCACCTCTTTCTGTACAATTCGGCTTTACAAAAGCAGATTTTGATCAGTTAATATCCTGTACAAACCTGAAGTCCTATAACATGAATATTAATATCTACCCAACCATGTCACCTTCCTATTTCTAAGTGAGGTCACATAGTAAACCGTGAGGTTACGCAGTAAATCGATAATAACACTTCCTGTCATCATCATCATCTACAACAGCTGCAACAGTAACGTATCATACAATATATACATACATATATATATAGTGTATGTGTGTGTGTGTGTGTTCAAGATGTTCAGTTTAATTTAACAATAACTAACGTTGTCATGTGCAGGATCAATATATTTTAAAATCAATAGGCGCATAACAAAATCTATTAATGCGTATATCTTCAAAATTTGATCAGATTAATGAGGGTGACAGAGTTATCAGAAACATAAATATGCCAGAGAAAACTGCGTCGCTTTGTCTGTTCGAATCCCAGGTGTCGATAGTAAAAATGTCTATCTAGTATGTTAAGGGTTAAAATTTAATTGACTTTATCATTTCGCATAGAAATATGTGAAATGTGTGTGTGTATGTGTGTGTGTGTGTGTGTGTGTGGTTGCTTTTAAATCAATATTTAGCTGCAAATTTGAAATATCTTATGTTATATGCAATAATAATTGCTTTGTAGTGAATCATTATTCTATTTGTATATCTTACACAAGCTGAGAATTAAGAACAGACATATCGATTGAAGAAAGAAAGAAAGAAAGAAGGAAAGAAAGAACGTGGGAATGTAAGAGAGAAAGAGAGAAGACGTTTTGAATTATATCTTCACATCAGACACAAACGTAAAAAGCTTCTGAAATCAAATTATACTTCATTTCTGAAATTACAGTATTGGTACTCTCACTATGGTGACTATACGTCTTCAATATGTCCCGTTGTCACTTGAATATCATTACATGTATAAGGACGTCATGAAGGCGCGTGGCGTAGTGGTTAGTGGTGTTGCACGCAAGATCGGGGTTTCGATTCCTGGATATAGAGCTACGTTTGTTTGTTTTGTTTGGGTTTTTTTTTTTAGTAAAACAATTGATTTCCCGTTGCACCAGTCCACTCAGCTGTAAATGAGTAACCCTGTAATGGACTAACGTCCTATCCAGGGACAATGATGTGGTCTCGGTCATTTATATGCGATGGACAATGATTAACCGACAACGAATAACCGAAAATTTAGTGATTTGCGCTCTATTCTTATAAATTTGTTGCCTCTGTTTACACGATTTTTTTTTTTTTTTTTTAACTAATAGTTATTTTAGACATTCTCCGAAGGATTATAAGCGAGGTTTACCTTTGAAAACAAAACGTATAATGACGCAACGTTATACTGCAAAGCAATTTTGTTCGAATCACTTCCCTATCTACCATTGTAATGCTTTTCTTTCGGAGAATATGAGAAGCCAATTATATCAAGGTTAAGCTAAATATATTTGTATGCATACATTTAATTTTTTTTTTCTTACTGAGAAGAGACGAAACGTAATTGGGAAATATCTTTATTGAATACAATAAACAAGTATCAAATTGAAATAGATATTTATACGTATGGTCTAGACACGCATAAAAAATTATGTGCTTTTTATAGGAAACTATTATTTATTGATTCGAAAATAAACAATTATTCATGTTTTCGATTCTGCTACACAGATTTTACATACAAAAATTATGAATATCCAAAATATTAAAGTAAATCTTTATGAAATATATATATATATATATATATATATATATATATATATATATATATATATATACTTTATTTAAAAGCAGCAGAAATATAACAAAAGACTGTTACTCTGAGTTTCACATTCCCGTTCATCGGACAGTTTTGTTAGAAAAATGAACGGGAACGTGAAACTCAGAGTAACAGTCTTTTGTTATATTTCTGCTGCTTTTAAATAAAGCATATTACTCTACCTCTGGTATTTGAGTACTCTTTTTTCCACCTTGTTGCACATTTCATGTGCTTACTCCGGTATATATATCTATTTATTTATTTATGTGTTTCAGCCAAGTGGCTGCGGTCAAGATTTAGATTTAGATTCAAAACTGAATATGGTACTTATGTCTAGGCACTAGAATATAGTATGGTATTATCCAAAAACCATTCTAAGAGCAAGGGGATCAAAAAATCAAAATAAGCAACACGGATTTTAAAGATGATTGCAGTACGCACGTTTCATGCTACTCCGTTTATTTAAGTAATGCAAGCATTACATTAAATGCAATATGTAGAGCAATCTTCAGCTGCACAAAAATGTAGAAAAATTACAGTAGAATAGACATATTATAATTGTGGCAACCTTTAAAATCCAAGTGGGAAGAAGAATACATAAAAATCCATCTTGACGTAGCCAAGGCTAGCAGGCTATATTTATATATATATATATATATATATATATATATATATATATATGTATATATATATATATATATATATATATATATATATATATATATATACATATACATATACATATATAAGGGCATAACTATACAAGAATGCCTCACGTTAACAACCGTAATAAACACATTTTTACCGAATGCGAGGAAATGCAGCCTTCAAAGAAGCTAGCCCTCTAAAAACAGACTGAACTATAGATCACCGATTTCGTGATCATTATAGTAATATATAATCTTCACTCGTCAGTATAGTATAGTATAGTCAAGACACATAGAAATAGACAAAAAGTCAACATACACCTCATGTATTCTGGACAGCACATAGAAGATTGTTTATCTCTATATATCTATGAAAAAGGCGGGCTTTTCGAGCTGCACTTCGGTACCATGTGTTTTTAATCGGAATAAAATTCAGCACTGAATATATTCCAGTTATATATTTAATTAATACAATAATAGGATTAACTTTTATATAAACTACTTGATAACTTCTTATATATAGGCGCAGGAGTGGCTGTGTGGTAAGTAGCTTGCTTACCAACCACATGGTTCTGGGTTCAGTCCCTGAACAAGTGCCTTCTACTATAGCTTCGGGCTGACCAAACCCTTGTGAGTGGATTTGGTTGACGGAAACTGAAAGAAGACCGTCGTATATATATATATGTTTGTGTGTGTGTGTGTGTGTGTGTGTGTGTGTGTAAGCGCAACTATGACTGAGTAGTTAAGAAGCTTGCTTTTCAACCGCACGGTTTTGGGTTCAGTCCCATTGCACGGCACATCGGGCAAGTATCTTCTACTATATTCCTGGGCCAATCAGTGCTTTGTGAGTGGATTTTGCTGACAAAAATTGAAAGAAGCCCATCGAATATATATACATATGTGTGTATGAGTGTGTCTATGTCTGTATGTATATGAGTGTGTCTGCACGCGCGCACGCGCGTGTGTGTGCGTGTGTGTTTGTCTCTTATCACCGCTTGGTAACAGGTGTTGGTTTCCTTACGTCTCTGTAACTTAGCGGTTCCACAAAAGAGACATGTAGTATACTTACCCGACTCAAAATGAAATCATAAGTACTGAGATCGATTTTATTCTTTCAACTAAGTCCTTCAAGGCGGTACCCCAGCATGGCCGCAGTCCAATGACTGAAACGAGTAAAAGATAAATATGAAATACATAAATAGACGTGGATAATAAAGTCTCTACGGAATCAGAAATACCATCATTTTTCAGAAGTAAATCCTGGACACACAGACAGACACACACACACAGACAGACACACACACACACACATATATATACATACACACACACACACACACACACACACATATATATATATATATATATATATATATATTCAAATATTTCGGGAAGTCCATTCATCGAATAAAAAGTCCAGTAGGCTAATGCTTTGATTTCTTTATTCTTCGTCAGACATGTTTAGCAGGCATATCTATAGAAAACATTTAAATACTTTCTATAGCTAGATTGCTAACGGACATATATAAAGCCTAACAGAAATATTCAACTTCATCCAAATTTCCTTTATTAAAATATAAATGATTCACGCGAATGTGTCGACAGAAATATAAGACTATCTTAAAACTGTTACTATTCGTAGGTAATTAGTACGATCGAATAATTCATATGTTGTCTGTCTATTTACATCCAAACTCATTGTTCAAAGTTTTTTGGGAAGTTAAATATGAATTGATACGAATTGTTCAAAGTTTTGTTTTAAGACTGTAGTAAGAAAAAATTTTAAGATGGTTTATTTTCTGTCTGACTTAAATCGTTAACTCTTTATCACCATTTGAATATAGAGTATAGAGTTTATGCTCAGTATTTGATGAAAAATATTTATTTATTTGCTCTTTTGCTTGTTTCACTCATTAGACAGCGGCCATACTAGAGCATCGCCCTTGTAGGGTTAGTTTGGTACTTATTCCATAGCCTACGCTCTCTTTGCCAGACCTTGATGTTTGTTAAGTGGACATAAAGATGTGTTGTCAAAAGGTGGAGGAACTAACATAAACACAGAATACCAATACATACAGCAGCCTCAACGAGTGTCAGCGTCCGACTGATCGTCATCTGCTGCTAGGCTCCAGCAGGCAGCCCCAGCTAGTTGTCACGTGACACTGTCTAAATTTCCCGCTGCTAGGGTCCAGTAGGCAGCACCAGCAACTTGTCACATGACACTGTCTAAACTTCCCGCTGCTAGGCTCCAGCAAGTAGCCCAGCAAGTTGTCACATGACACTGTCTAAACTTTAACTGACAATGGAGGGCGCGAAGCCACTTCAGTGTCAGCCTGTCTCACCTAGACATGTTATGACTTTCAAGCCATATTCGGTCTTCCCGCTTCAGCCATATATAGAAGCTGGCTTTTTCGATCGCCTCCTGTATCCTCCTTATCAGTTTTCTCAGTTCCGAGTTTGAAAACGCAAATCTTCTTTTGAATAGCGTTGTCATTTTTCTTTCAATGAAGCCTCTAGCCCCCACTGCCAGATGGTAGTACTCGACAGTCCATCCCTGTTCTCTGCACTCTTCGATTAGTTTTTCGTATCTCTCCTCCTTTCGTTCCTCTGCATTGTCGATGTTTTCTTCCCATGGTACTGTCAGTTCTAGCAAGATTCCTATTCTCTGTTCTGTGTTCCATATGACTAAGTCTGGTCTTTTTGTTGTTTTTATAAGTGGAAAAATTGCTCTACTTCCCAAATCCGTGGCCAGCTCCCAGTATCCCTTCCATCTTTCGTCTATCTCATATATTTTATTTGGAGGCCTGATCTTATGTCCCTTTTCCCTCCTTCTGGAAGTATATTTTCCTGCGCTTTTCCACTTTGGGGTACTCTCCTCTATTGTATTCCTCGATCTTCTCCTTGAGTGCTGCGCTTATGACGCCGAGGACTTGATTATGGCGCCATGTATACCTTTCTAGTGCTAGTCTGCAGCTTGACAGAACGTGTCTCACCGTCGCTTTCTCCCCGCATCCACATTCATCGGTTGTTTTTATGTTCCATCGAACTAAGTTCGCCGGTGAGGATAGAACGTCGAAGGTAGACTTGATCAGGAAGGCTGTTCTTGCTTGTTCCCAAGCCCAAAGTTCCTTCCATGAGATTCTGCGACTGACCACGTTTTCCTCCCGTCTCAGGCACTGCCCCTGTTGACTGCATTGCACCAAATGTACATTCCGCCTTTCTTCTTCCTCCTTTCTCACTTCGTGTACCACTGACTCTTTCATCTCTTTTATACTGCTCTTGCAAAATGGCCTGAAACTGCTCGTCCCTAGACCGGCTCTTGCTTCTTGCGTTGCTCCAACTATATCGGCATGTTTTAGTATTCCGATCGCCCTGTTTACTGCCTCTTCCGCATTCCATTTCCTCCCTGAAGTTTAGACAGTGTAGCAGCGGGAAGTTTAGACAGTGTCATGTGACAACTTGCTGGTGCTGCCTACTGGACCCTAGCAGCGGGAAATTTAGACAGTGTCACGTGTTAACTAGCTGGGGCTGCCTGCTGGAGCCTAGCAGCAGATATAAAAAGGGGAACTTGACATGACGATCAGTCGGACGCTGACACTCGTTGATGCTGCATCGAAGAGGCCAGGGAATAGAAGTAAGAAGACATGCACCCAACACCAGAGCTGAAGACACCTCCGAAAGGAGGGCCTCGCCACGTCAAGACGGTAGAGGAGTAGGAGCCGAAACCGGACGTGGTTCCTCCTGATGATGTCTTGAGCTAACTGGATCCTATAAAGGAGCTGTTGTGGTAGCAGACCACGAAACATGGTTGAAATTCCTTTGAAGCAATGCATCTGTCCAAATGTGTTTTCGTTTAAGGACTCTTTTCATTCGGGGTAACAAAGAAAAAGTTACTGGGAGCAAGATCGGGTGAATAGGGAGGATGGATAAACGGGGGTTACAATCAAAGCAGTGCTTCAGAGCTGCTACGTAAAATATATGGTTAACAGTTTGATCAGGGGGAACAAATTCTGTGTGGACAAATTCCTTTTGCATCGATGAAACAAATCAGTATCGTCTTCACGTTGGACTTCACTTGACGCGCTTTTGGGGGGAAGCATTGAATGCTTTGAATGGAAGCTTTGAATGCTTCCATTTACTTGATTGCTGCTTCATTTCTGGGTCGTAGCAGTAGCACCAGCTTTCGTCACCAGTGATGACCTTCGAAAAAAGGTCCGAATCAACTTCCAACTGTTCTTCCAGTTCACGAGACGCTTTCAGTGACTACTCTTGATTTTCTGTGAGCAAGCGAGACACGAATCTTACTGCAACTCTTTTCTGTCTAACACAGTCAGTTCCCACATGATGTATATATATAAACATATATATTATATATATATATATGCATATATATATATGACGGGCTTCTTTTAATTTCTGGCTACTAAATCCACTGACAAGGATTTGGTCAGCCTGAGGCTATAGAAGAAGACACTTGCCCAAGGTGCCACGCAGAAGAACTGAGCCCAGACCCATGTGGCTGGGGAGCAATCTTCTTACCACACACCCACTCATATATAAGTGTGTGTGTGTGTGTGTGTGTGTGTATGTGTATGTATGTAGAGTATATATAAACATATATACTCATTCATACGTGCATGCACATACGTTCATAAATACACACACACACACACACACACACACGCACACACGCACACACACACACACACACACACACACATGGATCGGCTGAAAAGTTCATTGGCTGACCAAGGTACTCTCGTAGATTGTGACCAAATGTGTTTTATTTCCAACATAGACCAAAAAGTAAAGGTCAAAATAAAAATTAAAACAAAAATGATGTTTTTTTTATTTTGCTTTTATCTTTTTTACATTCACTTGACCAAGACTATCATTCAATAAGATCCTTTCTTAGCTGTCCTCTCTTCCCCCGCCAAACAAGGTGACATGAAGCTCACAATGTCTCTGTTATTCTTACTATCACTATTGTTGCTGTTGTTGCAACTATTGTGATGAGTTTGTGTTTTGTTGTTCGTACGTACCGCCTACCACCAGAATGTAATTGATTGGGGGTATTCTAGAAGTCTTTTTTTTTTTATCGGACTTCACCCGATGAAGCACCCACGAAAAAATTTAGCAACCAATGTGAGTCAACAAGTAAAATTACTGTGACTAATGTCTGATATACTAAACACAATTCTGTTTTGAATATCAGACATCAGTCACGGGCATATGGCATATTGGTTAAGAACGCGGGCTACTAACTCCAAGATTCTGAGTTCGATTCCAAGCAGCGACCTGAACAACAACAATAATAATGATAATAATAATAATAATAATAATAACATCGAAAAACACCTTAAGAATGAGAACCAAGTTTGGAAATTTCCCCAAGACACCTGATGAAGGCTGGAGGGTATATCAGCCGAAACGTTGTGTTAACAACAAAGATGAGGACAAATATCCGTCAAATGTAAATAATGTAAATAACGTAAATAATGCACAATTCTGTTGTCATACTTATAAAGAGGACTGCTTTTACAAAAGCAAGATATATTTTTTTTTGCGTTGATGTTTTTCCTCCAGTTATTATTATTATTATTATTATTATTATTATTATTATTATTATTATTATTATTACTTTTTTTTTTGCAAAGAGAAATGATTGTCTGAATATAGAAGCCTATCTAATCAATATATTGCTACCATCAAAGATTCAGTCGTTTCGTTTCTTTTCGGTGCATTTCAGCTTTTCAACCATAATTTTCTCTGACGCATTTTTTTCCTTCTTTGACTTGTCTCAATATGGTATATATTTCTTTGAAACTAATTCGTCTAGAGTCTCACAGAAACATACAAAGGCGTTAGCTAGTTAATAATTGAAACTGTCTCATTCAACGAGATGCAGTAATTCATATACTACGCATATATGTGTGAGTCTGTCTATGTATGCATGTGTGTAGGTATGTATGTATGTATTTATACTTGTTCGTGTCTGCATGTGTGTGTGTGTATATATACATAGAGATAGAGAGACAGAGACAGAGAGAGAGATAAAGAGCGAGAGAGAAGGAGAGAGGGATACTTATAGATATAGACATATATACATGTACACATATATATATGCATATATATGCATATATATATATATATATATATATATATATATATATATATATATATATATATATATATATATATGTATATATATATATATATATATATATATATACTCTTTTACTTGTTTCAGTCATTTCACTGTGGCCATGCTGAAGCACCGCCTTTAGTCGAGCAAATCGGCCCCAAGACTTATTCTTTGTAAACCTGGTACTTGTTCCTCGCCTTGTCTTTTGTGTTTGTTCTTCGATTTTTTGTATTTACTATATATATATATATATATATGACGGGCATCTTTCTGCTTCTGTCTACCAAATCTACTCACGAGACTTTGGTCGGCTCAACGTTGTAGTAGAAGACGCTTGCCCAAGGTGTCACACAGTGGGTCTGAACCAGGAACCATATGGTTGGTAACCAAGCTACTCACCATGCATATATATATATATATATATATATATATATATATATATATATATATATATATATTATAATTTCCTTTTCAGCTTTCACAGAGTAAAATGAAACTGTCAATATATATTTGCGTTTAATTTAATTTTTTTGACGTAATGAAATAGTGGAAGCCAAAATTGAAATTTAAAAAATTAATTCTATTCAGAGTTCCTTTTTGCTGTTTTTTTCCTTTTTTCAATAATAAATTTTTTTTTTTAACATTTCTACGATTTCTACGATGTGTAAATCATGTTTATACAAAACTTGTGTAATATGAAACGGAGGAAGTAGTTCTAAACATGCCAGAGTTCAATAATAAACGGCGTAAGAAAAATCATCTCTGAAGCAGAAGCGAACCATTTCAGGGTCCTGTCCATGACCACATGACTGACCTGCTAGAAATAGCACCTAAACCTCTCTCTCAAATCGAATCCCGATGTCTGAAAAATTAAGTAGCTATTGGATAATGTAATCTTGAGTATTTAAAAAGATGGGTTTTATATATCCAGAGATAAAGCACGCTGTTAATATAGATAGACCTGCATCCCCAAAGACTAGCCCATCTCTTCAAGGCCGGAAGATAATTTCATCTTTAACAATTATTGACAAAGTTCGTGAAGGTGCGTGGCGTAGTGATTAAGATGCTCCACTCACGAACGCAAGCTTATGGTTTCGATTCTCAGAACGGGTAGTGCGTTGTGCACTTGAGCAAAACACTTCATTTCAGGCTGTCTGTCTGTCTATCTAAATACAGTAATCCGTCGTCATACCGCGGTTCACCTATCGCGGTTTATTATTTAAGATTACGTCGTTTCTTTCGTGGTGTTGTGTTGTATTTATAATAAAATAAATATATACAAATTATAAAAATAACTGAGTGACTGAAAAGATGACTCGTTACTCGCGTGAACCCGAGAACCTTATCAAGTCTACCTAGGCTAGAGGCTCTCTCCTACGTGTACTCTTCAAGAACACACGTGAGACTGCCCAAGCTATTAAAAGGATGCATTTCAAGCGTACCACTCGATATTTAAAACATCGGAAAGTCGAGGGATTTCCGCAATAATCGAGGGATTAGCGTACAACGCATACATATGTATACACGCTTTGTGTCACCAGTATATACTTAACGCACGATACGTATTTGTATTTACACTTATTCCATTATTGATTATTCTGCTTCCGTGCTGACGCAATGGCCCAGCGGCTAGGGGGAGCGGACACGCAGTCGTAGTATCGCGGACGTTGTTAGCGTTGAGCGAAAACACCAAAAGCGCCACGATGCAGCGGCTGGTGACGAACCCTGATGTACTCTTTCACTACAACTTTCTCCCACTTTTTCTTCCTGTTTCTGTTATGCCTTCCTTTTGAAAGGGCCAGCCTTGTCACGTTCTCTGTCACGCTGATTCTCCCCGGGAACTACATTAAGGATACACGTGTCTGTGGAGTGCTCAGCCACTTGCACGTTAATTTCACGAGCAGGCTGTTCCGTTGATCGGATCAACTGGAACCCTCGTAACCGATGGAGTGCCACGATTCTGCTTCCTATATTCCACAATTTCATCTTATTTTCAACTTAGTGAGAGTATCATGTATTATAAACTTTAGCATATTTACAACTGCACGCATGTGTTTCTTTCTTTAAGCAGAGCAAAAAAACAAACAAACACTGAAGTAATTTAAAATTACTGATTGATTGGTTAGTGCCTCCTCAAGTCTACACAACACGTATTGTTCGTTAGAAAGTCTTGCAGTGAATGTGAATAATAATGCTTATTATGTACATTTGTTGCTTTTGCACGGAATGTGGTAAATATGCTATAAATATGCAGCTTTTGCACAAACTAAACCTGCTGACTGTTGTAAATCTTTAGAAAATGTATGCAACCTGCTTACGCTATCAATGTAGTATCCATGTGTAAATATGTATATATTTTGATGATTTTGAATACATACACACGTAGAACATATGTGGAATTAGGTAGAGCATGCATTTCTTGTAGAAAATAACATAATGTGGAATAACGGACGGTTCATTGGCTACAACATATTGTACATATTAAAAGTATAATATTCGTGAAGTGATTAATAGATTTAACTAATTTTCCTGTTTTTTTTTCATCCTCATATTCACATTATCAACTTTCGGTGTGTACATTTTTTAACAATACTTCCAATAGGAAAACTCAAATGTTTGCACATACAAACTGAAATGTTGTAACTTTCACATCTATTAGGTAATCTGTTATATATCTCTGTATGCGTATTTACATGCACACACACACACACACACACACACACACACACACATATATATATATATATATATATATATGTATGTATATATATATATATGTGTGTATATATATATATATATATATATATATATATATATATATATATATGTGTGTGTATATATATATATATATATATATATATATGTATATACATATGCATATATACGAATAGCTATATTTAGGCGCAAGAGTGCGTGTGCGGTAATATATATATATGTGTGTGTGTGTGTGTGTGTGTGTGTGTGTGTGTGTGTGTATGTATTCTTTTTTTCTGATTCTTAGTTTATAAAAAATGTATAGATAGCATGATTTATCGCCCCAGTATTCCATAAGTAAATACCCAGAGCAGTCTTTATAGAAACCACTTAACAACTAAATGATCAAGTACATGAATGAATATTAAACTAATTCTATGTAATCTTCCCTTTCTAATGTTAAAAATTGGTATATATACACATATATCTATTTTGACTATAATATCATTTTTAATAATCTTAAATTTTATCTTTATACAACATAACAATATTGTTTATATACAATCACCCATAGTACCCTGTGATAATTTCCTCCGTATTAACATTATAGGTTTTATTAGTGTCTTGCCCCTTTAACTGGAAATTAACATCTTGATTTGGGGTCTTCCCCTACCCAACCTCCTTTATAGACATTACTTTATACTAATCCTAGACATCTTGACAATATTTATGACCATACCCAGCTATGTGCTGTCAATGCACTCCTGCCCTCTAATCTAAATAGACACAGTTCTCTAGTCTTAGAGTTGGTAGTTGATAAAAAGACTAATAAATTAAAAATGAACCACAATCCTTTATAAGCTATGACCCCAACAAACTTCATAGAATTCTTAGAAGTATAGTATATTCTTAGCTACATTAGAGGCAACATGGACTCTTTCCGTCTTCTTGCTCTATTAGAGCATTTGAGTAAAATGACGGTGTGTGATTTGAGGGAAATTTGGCTGGTATATCTGGTAAAAAAAAGTCTACAGTTTGACAGAGTTAAAGAAAGTGATACAAAGAAATGTTTCAGTCATGTATGTACATATTCACACAGTCATGTATAGGTGAGTGAATGATGTATGTATGCATGCATGTATGCATGTATGTATGTATATACGTATGCAGACAGGCATTGTATGTATGTATGTATGTATGTATGTACGTATGCTTGTACGTACGTATATATATATATGTGTATGTATATATGTATTTATGTATGTATGTATGTATGTATATATAATTATATATAGTTATGATTTAAAATATAGAGGAGAAGATACACCGGGATGGAGTTAAAATGTAGGGTAACAAGCATATATACGAAAAAATTAAATTAGCCGTCTGAGGAAAGATATGTGATGTATTTGAAAGGTCACGAAAGAGTTTTACATTAAATTCTAGACAAGCAACAGTTTTTGTTTATTTATTTATTTTTTGTTTTTGTTTTTCGCATGTTCCTGATATCATTTAATAAATATTGTAAAAACGAAAATCTTCTGCTTCGTTGTAAGCAGCAGACTGGTAAATAAGTCAGTGCATAGATAACATTTTTGACCATTGATCGGTAAATGAGGGTTTTAATGAATCGTTCTGCAGTGTATATGACCAAAACTGCTGACATTGACAGGCATTAATAATACATTTAGAGAATACAGAATACTCGGGTTAAATCTGACGATTTTTTAATGTTCCCTTTTTTCAGGAACAGCTTGAGGTATCGGTGAACTATTAATGGCCGTTGAAGAGCATAAAGATTAAAGTTGGAGTTGAGAAAAAGTTAGAGGTGGTAGACTGGAAGCCATCTGAATATTCTTTTCTGCTCTTGGCACAAGGCCCGAAATTTTGGTGGTGGGGGGGGTCCAGTCGATTAGATCGATCCCAGTATGCAAATAGTACTTAATTTATCGACCTCGAAAGGATGAAAAGAAAAATCGATCTCGGCGGAATTTGAACTCAGAACATAAAGACAGACGAAGTATCCATTTTCCTTTCTATTCTAGGCACAAGGCTCGAAATTTTTGGATAGGGAGCCAATTGATAAGATCGACCCCAGTACGCAACTGATACTTAATTTATCAACCCCGACAGGATGATAGGCCAAGTCAACCTCGGAGGAATTTGAACTCAGAACGTAAAGACAGACTAAGTAGCCATCTGAATATTGGAGAAGAAACGCTTGATGCAAGACCAGTATTATAAGCACAAGGCCTGAATTTTTTGTGCGGGAGCTAGTCGATTACATCAACCCCAGGGCGTAACTGGTACTTTTTTCATCGACCCCGAAAGGATGAAGTTTCCAGCTAAATATTGACGCAACAACTAGTATTCACCAAACGCATATTTTACATAATAATAATAATAATAATA
>NC_142937.1:23776452-23778952 GCF_046866305.1 Octopus bimaculoides
TTATTGTTGTTGTTATTGTTATTATTATTATTATTATTATTATTATTATTATTATTATATTATTATTATTATTATTGTTATTATTATTATTATTATCATTATTATTATTATTATTACTATTACTATTATTATTATTGTTGTTATTGTTATTATTATTATTATTATATTATTATTATTATTATTGTTATTATTATTATTGAGTGACACTGGGGTAAAATATGCGAAGCCCATTATACCCATCATAACTACCCATCAGATAATTGTATCCCAGGCACATGCATCACAACCATGGTGATCTCATATCCAGATAAACATCGCATGACCTTGCAAGTGGGGCCCAGTTAAAATTTTCTTCAGGTCGAATAGCCCATTCCGCTCAAAAAGTCTCTGACTGACGTTTGTTTAAGGATGTTGAGCAAAACACCCATGTTTCCAAAGGTGAATTATTCAAACCCCAAAAGAATTCCTCTCAACACATGGCTATGATGCTCCCCCACTACTTCTGCTCATGATCAGAGATGCACATATCGTCAGCCACCAAGGGACATGCTCAACTGGTTAAAGTCAAACAAGTGACAAGCAAATCTGTGGTATTAAGCGGAATATTTGCTGTAGCCCATCTTTTATACCAAGACTAAACAATGTACATGATAACACTTCCAATCAGTTAAGATCAGAAGCCATGAGAGCCACTGCCTGGTACTGCATCCGGGCATTTATTATTATTATTATTATTATTATTATTATTATTATTATTATTATTATTATTAGTATTAGTATTATTATTATTAGTATTATTATTATTATTATTATTATTATTATTATTATTATTATTATTATTATTATTATTATAGAAAGGATTGAGGTAACTCCTCCTGATGATATAGAGTCCAAATCAAAAGAAGAGTGCCATTGTTATCTAGTGAACAATATTTCGACATCTCGCATGTCTTCAACTGGTTCAAAAAATAAATTTGTCAATCTACTTCATTTTGGTTAATATACAAAGGATTGAGATGTCGAAATATTGTTCACTAGATAACAAATGGCACTCTTCTTTCAATTTGAATATCATTATTATTATTATTATTATTATTATTATTATTATTATTATTATTATTATTATTATTATTATTATTATTTTATTATTATTATTATTATTATTATTATTATTATTATTATTATTATTATTATCATTATTATTATTATTTCATCCTTTCGGTCTCGATTAATTAAGTACCAGTAAAACATTCGGGTCGATGTAATCGACAATCCCCTCACACAAATTTTCAGGCCTTGTGCCTACATTAGAAAGAACTGGCACCTAGAATATAGTCAGGAGCTCTACCAATCAGGCAATGGGATCGGTGGATGTTCCGCTTTAGAAATTTATTGAGGATTAGTGGCGGGAAAATGCGACGACGTTCTCGAGGCAAGGCAGTCTTCCTTTGTGGTGAAAGAGGTTGTTTGATGGACAAGGTTGAAAGGCATGAGGACAGATACATTCCTCTTTGGTAGAGCTCTTATTGACTTCTTCAAGTTTCACTTGAAAAGGAAATTGAGAGTGTAGAGGGAAGTGCTGTTCTTGAGCGAGTTTATTGAAAGGTGGGTGAAAGTTGCGAAAATGGCAAGAATGGATGGTACCTCTCTATGTATAGACCTGTGAGTCGGAGAGAAGGAAATAGATATATATAGCAGGACATCCAGCATATCTCAAAGGCAAGGTAGTTCAGTGGAGTCGAAGTCCTATTTAGGATCGAGGCCCTTGCAATACAACTGAGGCCTGCCTCAGTGATAACTCTTACTCTCTTCCCCACTTATTTAACAAGAAAATGGTAAAGCAAACAAAACGGGATTCATACTAAAGCTATATTTCTGGTGGATCCTTGCATGCGTACAGTTGGTGGGGAGTGATATTCTTCCGGGTGTGAAGAGAACAAAGAGGGAGAACTAATTTGGGACCACACTAGAGTTTTCTCCATGTAAAACCTGAACAGACCTCATCAACAACAATAGCAACAGCGTGCAAGAACAATAATAGTAGCAACATTAGCATCAAGAGTACAAGAAAGAAGAATACCAACAAATGTGACAACAACAATGACAGCGAAAATTACAGGAGCAAAGGTAAGGCCTACACAGGCAATAGAAACAGCAGTAGCGCCGATATTAGCATCCAATTTGTCAGTTATGGCAACTATGGTGGGAGAAAATAACGACACCAGAATATTCGCTTCTCACAGGTTGTCCCAATCCAGCACTTTCTCTGCTCTTACGCTCTTCTCTCTTTCTCTCTTTCTCTCTCTCTCTCTCTCTCTCTCTCTCTCTCACACACACACAGACACACACACACACACACACACACACACACACACCTATTCCTCTTACTCCTACTCTTAAATGCACAGATACAGATATATACGAGGGGCTATTGAAAAGTTCCTAGCTTTAAGAGTATCACGAAACGCCTAGTTGGGGGCCCAGCCTTCCAAATTCTTTT
>NC_142937.1:23783952-23798952 GCF_046866305.1 Octopus bimaculoides
CTAAGTGAGACTTCGAGGTACCTGTCAATAAAATTTTCATAACCTATCTGTGGATTTGGCTATCTACATATCTAACCATTTTTCTCTAATGTGTGTATATGTCTCGTAGAACAAACGAGAATGTTAAAAACCACTGCATGAGTACATATGTTTGTTTTTATTTGTCTATCAATGTGTGTGTGTGCATATATATATGTTTATATATGTATGTGTGTGCATATGTATATATGAGTGTGTGTGTATGTATAGGCATATATTTATGCATGTGCGTATGTATATATATATATATATATATATATATATATATATATATATATATATATATATATACATATATTCATATATATACATATGTATATATATATCCTTGTGTATATATATATATATTTACATGTAATATATAGATATATATGTATGTATATATATATATATATATATATATATATATATATATATACAGAGAGAGAGAGAGACAGAGAGAGAGAGAGACAGAGAGAGAGAGATACACACATATGCACATATATATACGTATGCATATGTATACATACATACATATATATATATATATATATATATATATATATATATATATATATATATATATATATATATATACGTATATATATATATATATATATATATATATATATATATATATATATATATATATATATATATATAGGTGAGAAAGTTGGTATGTGAAAGCACGTGGTTGGATGTATAAAAGATAATAAGAGTGAAAAAACTACAGAAGGCTTGTGTTACATGGTTAAAGTATATATTTAAATTATGTCAGAAAAATGTTAGAAAAATGTTAGAAAATTTTTTTGGTATATAAACATTTATATATATATATATATATTAAATTAACGTATTAGATTAATGATTTTATATATATATATATATATATATATATATATATATATATATATATATATGTATACATATATATATATTAATGTATTAAATTAATAATTCTCTCTCTCTCTCTCTCTATCTATCTATATATATATATATATATATATATATTAAATCAATAATTATATATATATAAAGTGTAGTATATTGCCACTTAAGTGTGGCTGACCCCTAGGGGTGGATGTTACTGTTGCTTTTAGCCCCAGGAGGACATCTCCTCCAGCTGGCTTATCGACACACTACTGTGTCCTGTTTGCCAAGGGAAGTTATCCCTCCCATCATGATCTGTAGCACGAACGGACCCGGGTTTCAGGGTTATTTCCCTTCGTCGGCGTTCGATAGCCACTGATCTTTGATGAGAGAGACAAAATCTTGGCAATCTTATATCTACTTTTCCAGTGAAATTCTTCATTGATATCGAAAAGGTGAAAACAAGCAATGTTGATTCTCTAAATGAAGTATTAACAGTAACTGCACGATAAAGTGTAGTATATTGCCACTTAAGTGTGGCTGACCCCTAGGGGTGGATGTTACTGTTGCTTTTAGCCCCAGGAGGACATATATATATATATATATATATATATATATATATATATATTATATATAGTCGGGCAAGTGAAAAAATACTAAAAAACACTTCACATTAATTGTGAATTGGGTCCAATTTCTGGATTAAAGCCATAAAAAAGACTTTTTCCTTCGTCAACACAATACACGGGAATATGAATAAAAATAATTATACATACTCATATATAATTATTCATTTAATATATAAATTAACTATAAGCTTTTATTTCATGCTGTCTATGACTACCTGATATAATCATTAACGTTATTTTATCCTTCAGTCCGCTGTGTGTGTGTGTGTGTGTGTGTGTGTGTGTGTGTGTGTGTATGTGTGTAAATATATACTCTTTTTTTTATTCTTTTTATTTGTTTCAGTCATTTGACTGTTGCCATGCTGGAGCACCGCCTTTAGTCGAGCAAATCGACCCCAGGACTTATTTAAGCCTAGTACTTATTCTATCGGTCTCTTTTGCCGAACCGCTAAGTTACGGGGACGTAAACACACCAGCATCGGTTGTCAAGCGATGTTGGGGGGAGGACAAACACAGACACAAACACACACACATATATATACATATACATATATACGACGGTCTTCTTTCAGTTTCCGTCTACCAAATCCACTCACAAGGCTTTGGTCGGCCCGAGGCTATAGTAGAAGACACTTGCCCAAGATGCCACGCAGTGGGACTGAACTCGGAACCATGTGGTTGGTAAGCAAGCTACTTACCACAAAGCCACTCATACGCCTATGTATAAATATATTTTCGAGAACTGGAAAATTCCGCCTATGCCTGATTAACCTGTTGGTATCTTTCTAAGGTCTAAGGAAGATACCTCATTTACCTTTTATTAGTTTTTGCATTTTAGTTTTTACCTTTTCGTTTTCCGTTTGTTAGCATTCTGCGTTTTCTATATGCTGCCTTCTCAGGTTTTTTGCGTTTCTTCTTTTATTTAATTTTTGTTTTTTTTTTAGTTCGTTGCCATTGAATATGTTTGAGATATTTCTCAATATATGAAACTATTAGCAGCACGTAAAGACATGTATTGTTTCCTTTGAACAAATATTTATCTCTCCCTAGATGGAGTCATGTTTTTGTTGATCTTTCTATCACGGGGCATTAAGTAGCTTGTTTAGCAACCACATGGTTCCGGGTTCAGTCCCACTGCGTGGCGCCTTGGTAAGTGTCTTCTGCTATAGCCTCGGGCCGACCAAAGCTTTGTGAGTGGATTTGGTAGACGGAAACTGAAAGAAGACCGTCGTATAAATGTATATATATATATATATATATATATATATATATATATATATATATATATATATATATATATATATATATATATGTTTGTATGTATGTATGTGTGTCTGTGTTTGTCCCCGCCAACATCACTTGACAACTGATGTTAGCGTGTTTACGTCCCCGTAACTTAGCGGTTGGGCAAAAGAGAACGATAGAATAAGTACTAGGCTTACAAGGAATAAGTCCTGGGGTCGTTTTGCTCGACTAAAGGTGGTGCTCCAGCATGGCCACAGTCACATGACTGAAGCAAGTAAAAGAGTAAAGAGTGTATACACACACACACACACACACACACACACATACATACATATATATATATATATATATATATATATATATATATATATTTATAGTTGGAATTTCCCAAAAAAAGCAAAAGACGAAGACGGGTGTGTAAACACCAAACAGATGTATTAGTTTAACTCTCGGGAAGTAAGAAAGTCTTTTACGCTTCGAGCCTACGCTCTTCAACAGAAAGGAAACTTCAGAAAAGTTCAAAAGGTTCAAACGTCGTGGTGTATTGGAGCGATTTCTCATCAACGGAAGAGTCCAGTGTAATCCATGTGTATGCAAGAGAGGTGCAGAAAAACCAGGTGGAAGTCCGAAGTGTAGGAGAGTAGAAAATCCAAGTAGAATAGCCCGAAGTGTAGGTGTAGAAAATCAAGGAAGAAGCTTGAAGTGTAAGGTAGAGACATGATGAAACTGGTGCGACCACGTGAGCGTGCAATATATAGTTGGTATTTACAAAAAAAAAATCAGAAGGCGAAGACAAGTGTGTAAACACCAAACAGAAGTATTAGTTTAACGCTCGAGAAGTGAGAAAGTCTTTGATGTTTCGAGCCTACGCTCTTCAACAGAAAGGAAAGTTTAGAAAAGTTCAAAAGGTTATGCATGTATGTATGTATGTATGTATGTATGTGTGTGTGTGCATGTATGTATACATATATATATATACATACAAGAATAAGGGCAGGGAATCGTCAATTAATAATAGAATTAATAATTAACAATTTTGCCAAGTAGTTCAGTATGAAAAAACCTTTATCGGTAAAACCATTTATCATCATAAATATACAGGGATTAGCTTTGAGTTGCTTCTCCAACATACTGAAAATTTAGAAATAGCAGTCAAAGAACTACTGATTCTAAACTACAAATTTTTCTCTAAATGGATGGCGATATGTGTGGCACACATAGAACAAAAAACCGGAGGGGAAAGCATAAACAAAACAAGTCTTTAGTTAATCGGATACGATCGTTTCCCTTAACCATGAAACGATCGTATCCGATTAACTAAAGACTTGTGTTGTTTATGCTTTCCCCTCCGGGTTTTTGTTCTATGCGTGCCACAAATATCGCCATCCATTTAGAGAAAAATTTGTAGTTTAGAATCAGTAGTTCTTTGACTGCTATTTCTAAATTTTCAGTGTGTTGGAGAAGCAACTCAATGCTAATCCCTGTATATTTATGATTATATATACATACATATATATATATACATACATATATATATATACATACATATATATACATACAAACACACCCACACCCGCACACAGGATTTATATGTAAGCTACAATAAGGCTCATGCTCAAATAATACTGTAATCGGACGGGCTTGTATAGTATTCTGTGAAGCATCCGGCAAAGGTTAAGGCTCAAAATAAACATGGTTACTCTCTGGAGAAAAGCGAAAGAGAGAAAAATGAGAGGAAAATAATGATCGAGATGACAAAAAAATAACAGAAAACGTTGTTGAAAATGTGAGATAGAAGTTATGTCACTTTGACCTTTTAGAAGAAGAACACTGGTAATATATTATATATGAATTAACAATGGAAATCTGGGTTAATCGGATGGGAAATGGTTAAGGTTTGTAAGACTGTATGCTTAATTCAGAGAGGATGATTCTCTCGTTTGCGATAACAGAAACTTGTCGAAATGCCTGTGTCTTGGGAAAATTTCCCATCTCGTGTTCAAAAAGGTCGGTGGAATTCATAAATTTGAGAAGAACGTCCTTTCAGCTACATGACACGTAAACCTCCATTAACCATTAATGTATAGGGTCCATTCTCTTTCATTTTCTTTCTTTTTGTTTCTCTTTCTGAAAGAAATCGGCTGTGATCTGTCCTAAGAGAGAACGGTCCCGCTAGTACTAAACATGTACATAACAAGCGGTATATTACGATGGTGTTCCTACAACTTCATCAGAAGATAGTGAACATTGGTATATATGGTATAAATGTGTGTGTGTGTGTGTGTGTGTGTGTGTGTGTGTGTGTGTGTGTGTGTGTGTGTGTGTGTGTGTGTGTGTGTGCGTGTGTATTTTACTATTTACTTATTTCAGTCATTGGATTGCGATCATCCTGGGATTTCGCCTTTAAGCGCTTTAATGGAACAGATCAACCTTAGCACAAATATTTTTAAGTCACGTACTTATTCTATTGATCTCTTTGAGCGAGCAGCTGGATCACAGGAACGTAAACAAACCAGCACCGGTTGACAAGCTTTGGTAGGGGGAAAACACACAAATACACACATAAAAGCATACAAACACATACACATGCGTGTATGCATATATACATACATATGCATACATATATATATGCATATATATATATATATATATATATATATATATATATATATATATATATATATATATATTACTCTTTTATTTGTGTGAGACTTTTGACTGCGGCCATGCTGGAGCACGACCTTTAGTCGAACAACTCGACACCAGAACTTATTCTTTATAAGCCTAGTACTTATTCTATCAAGCGATGGCAGGGTAGGGGACAAATACAGACACACAAACATATACATATACATACATATATATATATATATATATATATAGAGAGAGAGAGAGAGAGAGAGAGAGAGAGAGAGAGAGAGAGAGCGAGAGAGAGAGAGAGAGAGAGAATTTAGAAAAAAACAAAAGACGAAGACGGGTGTGTAAACAACAAACAGATGTATTAGTTTAACGCTCGGGAATTGAGAAAGTCTTTTATGTTTTGAGCCTACGCTCTTCGATAGAAAGGAGCACAGAAATAAACAGGGGAGAAAATAGAAAAGGTTTAGTGGCTAGTGATCTATCATGGCGAATATATATATATATATATATATATATATATATATATATATATATATGTACACCACGACTTCTTTAAGTTTCCGTCTACCAAATCCACCCACAAGGCTTTTGGTCGGCGAAGCTATAGTAAAAGATTTACATACGGCGGGCTTCTTTCAGGTTTTGTCTACCAAATCCACTAACGAATCTGAACTCGGAACCATGTGCTTGGGGAGCAAGCTTCTTACCACACAGCCGCTCCTGCGCCATTATATATTATGCAGGCACACACGAACACCCAACGGACTTCTTTTAGTTTCCATCTAGCAAATTCACTCGCAATTCAGCATCGGCCCGGGTCCATAATAGAAGACACGGATCTTTTTTAAAACGGGGGCCACATTTTTCATTAACGAAACACTTTGAAACTTGGAACACTGGTAGAATGTGTCATATAAAACATCTTTTTCTTTTAGTCTTCTTTTAAAAAGAAGAAATCCACAAGTTATTCCATGTTAAAGTTGTCGTATTTCTGTAATTTCAACCAATCACTGACGTCCATTCAGCCGATATACATTAAGTGCCGACTACATAAACAAACGATTCTGAAACAATTAACCCTAACCCTAACCCTAGGGTTAGGGTTAGGGTTAAAGCAAATTTAAAATGAAAAAAGCAAATAAAACGAAGGTATGGAGATTATATACGCTTTACATCGCTTAATCAGCCAAAGGAGTAAATATAAACAACTGAATACTTGTCAGTGATTGGTTGAAATTATCGAAATAAGACAATTTTTTACATGAAATAAATTCGAATACAAAAATATTTTTCTGTTCTATAACACAAAATAGATAAGTATACGAAGTTTGAAAGTCTTTCCGTACCAAAAACACTACGTAAAACATTAATGAAAAATGTGGCCCCCGTTT
The DNA here is from genome assembly GCF_046866305.1 of Octopus bimaculoides. Taxonomy (NCBI): domain Eukaryota; kingdom Metazoa; phylum Mollusca; class Cephalopoda; order Octopoda; family Octopodidae; genus Octopus; species Octopus bimaculoides. The sequence goes on from NC_142937.1 coordinate 23,790,746, forward strand.
TAAAATAGATCCGAAGACACTACTCAAGGTGCTTCGTTGTCGAACTGAATCCGAAATCATATGGTTATGAAGCAGACTTATCACCACACATTTATACAGGCGCCTATACCTCCTATCTTTTAGCCAGACCCTTTATAATTTCTTCCAATTCACTGCTTTCACCTTAACTTCAATAATGTAATTTTGTTTTTCATCCCCTTTACTTTCTATGTTTGTATAAGCGTAGGTTATTATCTCCGAAATCGCCGTAATCTTAAGCTTAACTCTAATTTACCATGTCTTTTTTGTTCTGCTGAATTCAGTTGATAACAGAGCATAATTTTGTTTATAATATATCACTAGCAAGTTTATTTCTACAATGTCACACACGTTATCCACACGTAATCAATCGTAATAATATTTTATATGTTTACAGGGATAGTTCGTGTCAGTAAACAGAAAGGGAACATGCCTACGTGTTGATTTGATCGATTATAATAATAGATTATCATAACCGATTATGGTTAGGTTTCAATGCTAGGAAAATATTAACTATTCTTTCTTCATAGATTGCTTCTTATCCAATTTACCCATATAGCTTAATATATTTTGATGACGAAGTTGAATGACAGTAATCCGTATTGTACCGGTTACTTAAAGTACCTCCCAGTCTTATGTTCAAATTCTACCGATATCAATTTCGATGTTTAGTATTTCGAAGACCATAAAATAAATAGCAGTGAAGATATGAGAATCGATTAAATCAGCATAAATTTCTCCTCCTCTCTCTCTCTCTCTCTCTCTCTCTCTCTCTCTCTCTCTCTCTCTCTCTCTCTCTCTCTCTCTTTCTCTCTATCTCTCTATCTATGTATCTCTAGCTAGTTATCTAGCTTGCTATCTATCTATTTATCTATCTATCTCTTTCTTAAATTTCGGCTTCTTCCAGAATCAACATATGTGCAGGGAGTATCGTTGTTTGAGAAATAAATATATCGTAATCAAATGCCTCGAACTTGTTAAAGATACTTTATTGAAACTGCGCTTAAGATTATAATCGTAACACAATAATTATATTGTCGGTTTGGCCAAACAAAGTATACACAAGAATGGAAAGGAATATTTTTTTTGACCAATAGAAGAAGAAATTTCCAAGAATATCATGGAAAATTTGTCTATAAGTCCCTGTAAATTCGATTACAAAGCATAAAACACCTTAGGGTTATAACCAGTTAATTGAAGATCAGCCATTTTCTTCTTTCGTTTCTTCAGATCATTAAATGCGAAACTAACGGAACTATGTATTTCTCAGCAATTAGAAATATTGGTTTAAATTGATTTAAGGATATTTCATGCTTTCGCGATCGATGAAGTAAAGTACCAGTTGAACACTAGGGTCGATGTAATCAACTAGGCCCCTTCCCTAAAATTGCTGGCCATGGGCCAAAATTTAAGCCATTGTCATAGTTGTTGTTGCTGTTGTTGTTGTTGTTGTTGTTCTTCTTCTTCTTCTTCTTCTTCTTCTTCTTCTTCTTCTTCTTCTTCTTCTACTACTACTACTACTACTACTACTACTTCTTCTCCTTCTTCTTCTTCTTCTTCTTCTTCTACTACTACTACTACTACTACTTCTTCTTCTTCTTCTTCTTCTTCTTCTTCTTCTTCTTCTTCTTCTTCTTCTTCTAATTTTATCTCGACAAGTAGATAATTCTTATCAGTTCCTGACAGATGAAAGACAAAATTCATCTCGGCAGAATTTAAACTCGGACCATAAGTAAAAACTGGTTTAAAATTTTGGCACAAGGCCAGCAATTACGGGAGAGGAGGTATGTCGATTACATCGACCCCACTTCTTAACCAAGTACTTACGCTTAACTCTAATTTATCGACTCTGTAAAGATGAAAAGCAAATGTCGACCTCGGTGAAATTTGAACTCAGAACGTAAAAACGAACAAAATACTGCTAAGCAGTTTGCCTGGTGTGCTAACGATTCTGCGAGCTCACCGCCTTAACATAACAAAATACTGATTTCAAATTACATCAAGCCAAGTGCTGAACTGGTGCTTATTTTATCGACCCCGAACGACAAAGTTGACCTCAGCAGAATTTAAACTCGTAACGTAAAAACGAACGAAATGCCGCTCCCGGCGTGCTAACGATTCTGCCAGCTCGCTACCTTTAATACATCTAAATTCTACAAGGCATTTATTTTATTCTACACTTTATCTATTGTGCTAATCCATCGCCCTAGTTTTTACCTTTCATTACGACGTTGTAAAACATCTAAACATTGGCCAATAAATGTACTAATCTGCGGCCTTTATGCTAAGTCAACCAAAACCTAAAACCTCAATATAACAAGATAACATATATTTACTATGTAGATAATATTGGAATGTGGAGGCGCAGTGGTTAAGGCAGCGGACTCGCGGTCATAGGATCGCGGTATCGATTCCCAGACCGGGCGTTGTGAGTACTTATTGAGCGAAAACACCTAAAGCACCACGAGGCTCGGGCAGGGGATGGTGGCGAACCCTGCTGTACTCTTTCACCACAACTTTCTCTCACTCTTACTTCCTGTTTCTGTTGTGCCTGTAATTGAAAGGGTCAGCCTTGTCACTCTGTGTCACGCTGAATATCCCCGAGAACTTCGTTAAGGATACACGTGTCTGTGGAGTGCTCGGCCACTTGCACGTTAATTTCACGAGCAGGTTGTTCTGTTGATCGGATCAACAGGAACCCTCGACGTCGTAAGCGACGGAGTGCCAAAAACAACAAAATATCGGAATATTTTCTTTTCGTTATGTACGCATGCTTTTACTTGTCATACATACACATTTTCTTGATATTTTTCCCTCCCTCTTTTTCTGCCATGCTTTGGTTTTCTTTCTCCTTCTCTCTGTATCTCTCCGTTTCCTTCTCCCTCTCTTACTTTTTAAATCTGTAAAATTTTGAAAAAGTACTCTTCTTTCTTTCTATTCACCATCACTCTGCTTTACATACATATTTCAATAACACTGTATCAAGAAAGATGTCACTGTACAATTTCTCGTTTCACATCAATGAAAGAAATGACGTCAAAGAAATGACGTCACAAGCCAAAATTTTCAAAACTTTCATTTACTTCTACGTCTTACTTGCAATTGTTTTTTCTTTTATTATTGTCTTTCTTTAATATATTTTTATGAGTAGCTGTGGTTTCTTTCAAGATATTTTTGTATTTATTCATGATGGCGATGCAAATTCTCATTTCCACTTCACACAGTAACAGACTTTACGAGAAAGGTTATAACAATCGATTTGAATTGATCTCAAGCAAATAACTGGTACACTTTGTTTAGTCAAAATTAACAGAATTTAATTGGAATACAAATCCTTGAAGATCCTGTGAGTTGTTTTTATTTAACCCTGCGTCAGCACTGGTCGGGCAGACTTATCATCAAAGACATTCCGACTACAATCTTCCAGTATCTTTTATTTTATTTTATTTTATTTGTCTCACTCATTAGACTGCGGCCATGCTGGGGCATTGCCTTGAAGAATTTTTAATCGAATGTATCGACCTCGGTGTTGTTGTTTCTTTTTTTTAAGCGTGGTACTTATTCCATTGGACACTTTTGCCGAACCACTAAGTTTCGAGGACGTAAATATACCAACACCAATTGCCAAGTGATGCGAGGAGAAACAAACACAGACACAAAAACACACAAACATATATATATATATATATATATATATATATATATATATATATATATATATATATATATATATATATATATATATGTATATGTATATATATATATATATATATATATATATATATATATATATATATGTATATATATACATACATACATACATACATATATATATATATATATATATATATATATATATATATATATATATATATATATATAGATAGATAGATAGATAGATATATTGTGACGTCATTTTTTCGGTCTAAATGCAACAGATTTCTTCTGGAGAAAAAGTAAGAATCAATCCCTGTATTAGACTTGTATTTTATTTATTTTATTTATCGACCCCAAAAGATTGAATGCTTTTATTTCCTTCATATAATTTTTTCATTCTCTGTTTTACCTTTCTCGGTTATGGAAAGTCAATATGCAACGCATAATAGAAATGTTAAAAAGCAAGTGATATCTATGTCTGAAGTTTTTGTTTTTTCTTAAGTGAGGAAAGGCGTTGCTCTTAGCCAATCCCATTATCTCAACAACGCATGCATTTACCCAAAATGGAATAACTTGTCTACATCACTGGATGCAAACGAAGTCGCAGGTGATATGTGCAATGTCGACGTTAGTGGGATTTGAACTCAGCATGCAGTAAACTAAAATGAATTCCGGTAAGGAATCTATGCGAGGCTTTAACGATTTTACTATCAGTACTTCGCCAGTTTTAAGAAAAAGATTATCAGATATTTGGCAGAATTATCTCGACTAAACTTGCTATGACTATTTATTTATTTGGTTTTTATCAAGGCACAAGGTCTGCTTAGATAACAGATATATATTTATTCGTTTGTATCGTCCTTGACATATTATTGGCGCCAATGAGAAGAGCCAGTACATGGCTGGTCATCATGTTAAAGATAGAAGTCAAATATCCCTGCGATCACATCTAAGAAGAGAAGGAAATGTCCAAGCTTTAATGGGTTGAACAAACAAAAGATGGAACGAATAAAGGAGCCTCTACGTGGTCACTTACCTTCATACGCATGTGTGTGTGTGTACATATGTGTGTGTGTGTGTGCGTGTGTGTGTGTGTGTGTGTGTGTGTGTGTGTGTAGGCGCGTGGCTTAGTGGTTGGGGTGTCAGCACTATGATCGTAAGCTTGTGGTTTCGATTCCTGAACCGGGTGACGCGTTGTGTTCTTGAGCAAAACACTTCATTTCACGTTACTCCAGTCCACTCAGCTGGCAAAAATGAGTAACTCTCCGATGGACTGGCGTCCCGTCCAGCTGGGGAACACATACGCCATTGAAACCGGGAAACCGGGCCCATGAACCTGGCTAGGCTTTAAAGGGCGCATTTATTATTTATACATATATATACCAGATACCCTCACCTGTTGACCTACCCAGTTTCAATCAAGTCCCAATTTGCATCCCAGGAGCAAATAACAACTGGTCTGTCTCCTTTGTCCAAAGCCATTTCCAAGGCTATGGCCCTCTTCGTTGCTGCACTAATATCTCCTAACCCAGTCAGACCGTCACAGAATGAAAGCCCTTCAAAACTCCGGCAGCCCACGTCAGTTGCCTTGCTAGCCCTGGTTGCTGCACCGCTCTACCAGTGCCTGATATTTTGCAAGCATTGTTTCATGAGTTGCCCCACCCACCATATTTTTTTCCCAGAATGCAATCAGTTTCCACAGGTAGGGTCGGATTATGACCCATAGAGGTCCTAAGCACTCAAACAACAATAAACCGTAAAATATTTTTTTTATTTTTCAAAATGAAACAAAACTAACAGTTAAGATGGAAAATAATGTTTATTTTTCTATACTTCCAGTTTATTTATATTTGAAAAGTATTCTACCTCTTAATATAAATTCTACTTCTTTTAATTGCAAAGTCTTTGATCAGATCCTCACCATGACACCATGAATACTTCGAAATTATATTTCCAGTCGTATAAGCCACTTCGAATATATTTACCATATCTGTGGTGCCCTCGCCCGTCTTCCCTTGATGCCCTAATCACGTGCTTCTTTTGCGTAATTGTTAATCCAAAGCCTCCCACATGACTACCTGTTCGGTAGAATTTGAAAAGATAACTGCGGTTGCTCGGATTGTAGTTAATAGTCTGGGCTCAGAGAGTTTGAACTGTTCGACGATATCCAGTCTCAGCTGCCGTCTGAAGTTGGAGAAAGTAGGTACAGTCGTTTATGTAGCAATGAACTGAAAATGGCCTCCTTCATGGGGTCGAATTTACAGGACATAATGGCTATTGTTTTCAACTCTGCAACGACTTTGAGCTCTGGGGCAGCATCTGAGGAGATGTTGAAAGGATCCTCTTTCATTACGCAAAGAACGAAATGTTGTTTCATTCTTGCCTAGAGGTGTCGAAAGTGATACTGATGTTGATAATGGAGAATGGAGGCAGACAGATAGAGAGAGGGGGGAAGAGGGGGAAGAAAGAGAAAAAGAAAGAGAGAAATGAGAAGAGGAAATAGTAAAATGAATGAAAAGATAGAGAACATGAAAAAGAGAGACAAACGAGGTGAAAGGAAAGGCTATCAAGACCTCAATGTTTGTGACGTCGCTACGTCTTTGGTTATTCTCTTGTTTTGCTTTTGTCCTCTCTCTCTCTCTCTCTCTCTCTCTCTCTCTCTATATATATATATATATATATATATATATATATATATATATATATATATATATATATATATATATATATATATATATATATATATATATATATAAATGTTTTTGAAGTGTCTTCATTGAAAGTATTATTTCGCTACAAGAACTGCCAAAACAAAACGTTCACGAGATCGTCTGCATACATACATACATACATGCATGCATACATGTGTGCATACATGTTTCTGGTGTGGGGGTGTGTATATGTGTGTGTGTGTGTGTGTGTGTGTGCTTGTATGTAACTAAAAACATATTTGTAAATATAAATATGTTAGGGGTGGGCGCGAATATTTGTAAATATCAAATTATCGGAATTATCATAATAGAGATAAATTAAGTAGTTGTGTGTGTGTGTGTGTGTGCGTGTGTGTGCGTGTGTGTGTGTGTGTGTGTGTGTGTGCGTGCGCGCGTGTGTGTGTGTGTTTGTGTTTGTGTGAGTGTGTGTGTGTGTGTGTCTGTGTGTCTGTGTGTCTGTGTCTGTGTGTCTGTGTTTGTGTGTGTGTGTGTGTGATCCTGGAATCGAGGTGTAGGAAGAAAGTTAGCTTCAAGCAATCCGTAGCAAAAATAAAAAGCAACTTTAAAGGACAATAGTGGTTTATTGAGACAGAAGGTTGTGGATTTTTTTTTATATCGAAGTACGATAACCTGAAAAAAGTTCTTTTTATATTTCACGGTAGGCGACCAGTGTTTCCGGGTGTGCAAAAGCGAATACAAGATTTACGGAATGAAGTAGATAAGATGTTTTATAAAAACGGATAGATTGTCACGGGAAAAGATTGCAAGACAGATTCTTCAAGACAGGCCAAATAGCAGTAAACCTTTGGGTAGACCAAGAACGAGATGGTAGGATATCTATAATTTGAGTCAGAAATGCTTAGGAGTCCAGCATGAAAGTCTAATGACGGTTGTTTCTGATAGGACTCTATTAAAGAGGCGTCTGAGGACTCTACACCAGGGGTTTTCAAACTTTTTGACTTGCGGACCCCTTTATATTTCAGGCTTTACCTTGGGGACCCCCTTATAAACGCTTGTGAAATTTATACATAAATATTTGCTTAAAATAACATATATTTTTGCATTTATTTATTTAACAGTATTTAACAAATAGGTTTGTTGTCAATTAAAAGATTTCGATTAAAAAACATATATAAAATCAAATTGCCCATAAAAAGTATTTGCTGTCTACGGACCCCCTGTCTTGTCTTTGCGGACCACAGTTTGAAAACCCCTGCTCTACACCACAACCTTCTTAGGAATAGTGAGTAGCGAAAATGGATGAATGGACGGATGGATAGTGGTTTCGATATCACGTTTTCTTTTTTTTTTAATGGTTGTTTATCTAAATACCTTCGCAACTTTTATAAACTGTTGCACATAGAATCCAACCTAATATAAGTTAGGGGGTAATTCCAAAATTATTCTTCTCTTAAGAATTGTCTGTTGCTGCTTAAACAATTTTTTTGAAAACATTTCGAAAGAATTGCCACTTCAAAATAAACACTTTTTCATTGAAGAAAATCGAAAATCAAGGTATTCACTTTCATGAATACAATGAGCCAGTAATTCTGTTTTTCTTTTTGTTCCAGCCATTTCTATTTTGGAATAAGATTCTTATCTTTTCGCTCAAAGGTCACACTGTATTTTTGATTTGGAGCTATCATTCATATAAGTTTGTATACTTTATCCGCAACCGACTTTATATATATATATATATATATATATATATATATATATATATATAATGTCCATGTGTAGGTGATTGTTCAAGTGTATGTATGTGTATGTGCATGGGTGTCTGTTTATGTCTGGGAACATCAAATATTTCTTGAAAACTTT
>NC_142937.1:23803952-23858952 GCF_046866305.1 Octopus bimaculoides
TATATATATATATATATATATATATATATATATATATATATATATATATATATATATATATATATATATATATATATATATATATATATATATATATACATATGTATGTATGTATATGCATGTATATATATATGTATGTATGTATGTATGTGTATATATATATATATATATATATATATATATATATATATATATATATATATATATATATATATACATACATATATATACACACATACATATATATATATATATATATATATATATATATATATATATATATCTGTATATATATACACACACACACATATATATATATATATACATATATATACACACACACACACACACATATATATATATATATATGTGTGTGTGTGTGTCTGTATGCATATATTCACACACACACTTACGCATTGCGTCTTCTATCACATTATAATGAAGTATACACAACAATATTTCGAAATAAGCGTTCAAGATTCACACACACACACACACACCGCCCCACAACTGCGTATCCCCACCCCACCTCCCGTCCCTCCGTATCATATTTTTTTTACCTCATTTTTTCGAAAATGTCTTCAGATTTCTGTTTTAAATATCGCAGATTAAAATTTCGTAAAAAAACTGGTTTTCAATCGGTATTTTTTTTGGGGGGGGGGGGGAGGTATGTGTGCGTGTGTGTATTTGTTGTCTTTTGTTTTTGTTTTTGTTTTTGTTTTTTTGCTTCTTGCCTCATTTTTCTTTTGAACTGGCATGGACATTTCTTTGAAGAATGTGAAGACGGAAGCTGGAAAGCAGAGCGTTATCCAATCGATGTTGAATGTAGAAGATTCTTAGAAGTGTTATGAGGTAATGGTTGTTGCCGTTAGGCCTAACACTAAGCTGCAGTGGAGAAGGCAAACCACTGGATTTGGCTTGAAAGAGATGGTAAACAATAGCTAAAAGAGTATTGAGTGAAGTCTAGTAGCTAGTTGATTTAGCAAGTGGGGTAAGCGGTGCGCACTAATGTCATCGAGAGGGAAGCCTTGAAACGGCGTACATCCCCTCCTGATGACAACATAAGCCTGATACTGTCAGATATTCAGAACTTTCAACTGGTAACCCTTTTATTTGCAAGTTGTTTGCAAATAATGTTCACAGGTGTGGCTGTATGGTAAGAAGACTGCTTCCCAATCACATAGTTCCGGGATCAGTCCCATTGCGCGGCACCTTAAGCAAATGTCTTCTACTATAAGCCTTGGGCCGACCAAAGCCTTATGAGTGGATTTGGTAGACAGAGACTGAAAGAAGCACGTCGTATGTGTGTGTGTGCCCACGTGTGTGTGTCCGCGTGTCTGTGTGTAGATAGTCATGTGTATGTATAGATACTTATGTGTGTGTGTGTGTATCTTTGTTCCCCCATCATCGCTTGACAACAGATGTTGGTATGTTTACATCCCCCTCATTTAGCGGGTCGGCAAAAGTGACCGATAGAATAAGTGGTAGGCTTTCAAAGAATAAGTCTTGCGGTCGATTTCTTCGACTAAAAAACCCTTTAATGAGGTGCTCCAGCATGGCTGCAGTCAAATGATTGAAACATGTAAAAGATTAAAAGAAAAGAATATACGCAAATACACAAATACACACACATCTACATATACATATACACACATACAGATACACATATACATATGCAAGGTTGGGCATAAAGATCTCCCACATGTGGAGGAGGCACCATGTGGAGGAGGCACTATGTGGAGGAGGCACCATGTGGAGGAGGCACCATGTGGAGGAGGCACCATGTGGAGGAGGCACCATGTGGACGTAAGTAAAAGTATAGAAGCGGGACAGGTTTTATTTGGAAGGCTAAGATCTATCATTTTTGTATTTATTATTAATTACTGAAAAAAAGAGTCTTTCTTTTTTCGTATTCATAGGCGCAGGAGTGGCTGTGTGGTAAGTAGCTTGCTTACCAACCACATGGTTCCGGGTTCAGTCCCACTGCGTGGCACCTTGAGCAAGTGTCTTCGACTATAGCCTCGGGGCGATCAAAGCCTTGTGAGTGGATTTGGTAGACGGAAACTGAATGAAGCCCGTCGTATATATGTATATATATATATATGTGTGTGTGTGTGTTTGTGTGTCTGTGTTTGTCCCCCCAACATCGCTTGACAACCGATGCTGGTGTGTTTACGTCCCCGTAACTTAGCGGTTTGGCAAAAGACACCGATAGAATAAGTACTAGGCTTACAAAGAATAAGTCCAGAGGTCGATTTGCTCGACTAAAGGCGGTGCTCTAGCATGGCCGCAGTCAAATGACTGAAACAAGTAAAAGAGTAAAAGTGAATAAAAGAGAGTAATTACTCAAAAACTTTGAGGAGAGACGTGGGGTTGCTGGCAAGGTCACCAGATTTAAGCCCTTGTGACTTTCTCCTTTGGGGATACCTAAACGGAAAAGTTTTCCGACATCGTCCTCGAACTCAAGAGTATTTGAAAGAAAGGATCCGTGAAAAAATCAATGCAAAACCACCTGAGATGACACGGAGAGTCATGGAGAACTTCCGGGAACGACTACACCAGTGTATTGCCAACAACGGCCGTGTGTGTGTGTGTGTGTGTGTGTGTGTGTGTGTGTGTGTTTTTGTGTGTCTGACTCAATACTGCTTGACAACCGGTGTATTTACGTCCCCGTAAGCTGGCAGTTCGACAAAAGGGCCCGATATAAAAAGTATTAGGCTTTTTTTTTTAAATGTAAGTACTGGGTACGATTCATTCGACAAACAATTCTTCCAGGCGGTGCTCCAGCATAACCGCAGTCCAATTACTGAAAGAAGTAAAAAGAAAAAAAAGAAAAAAAGAAAAAAAGAAAAAATATATGTTGAGTTTATTAAACCACATTGACTTGCACAAAATACCAGTTCAATTTTTTAGTAGATATTTAACATTAATTCTAGAATAAACATGAAATTCAATTTCGCAATTAAAGAGTCAACTACTGTAACCCCTCGCCATATCGGGGTCCACTTATCGCAGTTTGCCTATCGTGGTTCACCTATCGCGGTTTATTATTTAAGCTTACGTAAGGCGACGAGCTGGCAGAAACGTTAGCACGCTGGGCGAAATGCTTATCGATATTTTATCCGTCATTACGTTCCGAGTTCAATTTTCGCCGAGGTCGACTTTACCTTTCATCCTTTCGAAGCCGATAAATTAAGTACCACTGAAACAGTGGGGGTTGGTGTAATCGACTTGTCTCCTCTCCCAAAAATTGCAGGCCTTGTACCTATAGTAGAACGGATTGTCGTGGTTCACCTATCGCGGTTTATTAACTAAACTTACGTAAGGCGGTGAGCTGGCAGAATCGTTAGCACGCCGGGCGAAATGCTTATCGATACTTCGTCTGTCTTTACGTTCTGAGTTCAAATTCCGCCAAAGTCGACAATGCCTTTCATCCTATCGGGGTCGATAAATTAAGTACCAGTTACGCACTGGAATTGATGTAATCGAATTAATCCCTTTGTCTATCCTTGTTTGTCCCCTCTATGCTTAACCCCTTGTGGGCAATAAAGAAATAAGAAACGTTAGCATGCCGGGCGAAATGCTTCGCACTATTTTGTCTGCCGTTACATTCTGAGTTCAAATTCCGCCGAGGTCGACTGTGCCTTTCATCCTTTCGGGGTCGATAAATTAAGTACCAGTTGCGTGCTGGGTCGATCTAATCGATTTGCCTCATCCCCAAAAAATAATTTTAAAATATACAGTACAGTATTGTTTCTACTTCGCGGATTTTCATCTATCGCGGGGATTTTGGAACGTAACACACGCGATAGTCGAGGGATTACTGTAGATTCATAATTGTTTTGTTTTTGTTAGTTTTGTTGTTGTTGTCGTCGTCGTCGTCGTTTTGTTCCTCTTTTTCTTTTTTCTTTCTTCTCACCATCACAGTCCTGTAGAGCAGTTAAGAAACGCTTTTTCCTCCCCTTACACTCAGCATTGTTATGCATTGCTAAGAGTTAAGTCCCTTCAAGAGAGCCATAGTGACAAGCTCCCCAATCTACCCAATCTACCTAATCTATTTAAACAGTGAGCATTTATAAATGCTCACCGACTTTGCCTTTCATCCTTTCGGGGTCGATTAAATAAGTACCAGTTACGCACTGGGGTCGATATAATTGACTTAATTTCTTTGTCTGTCTTTGTTTGTCCCCTCTGTGTGTAGCCCCTTGTGGGCAGTGAAGAAATAAGAAACGTTAGCACACCGGGCGAAATGCTTCGCACTATTTTGTCTGCCGTTACATTCTGAGTTCAAATTCCGCCGAGGTCGACTGTGCCTTTCATCCTTTCGGGGTCGATAAATTAAGTACCAGTTGCGTACTGGGTCGATCTAATCGATTTGCCTCCTCCAAAAAAACTTCGAGCCTTGTGCCTAGAGTAGAATAGAATATATTATTTGTGGTTTCAAGTAAACAAAAAGGACTATTCTCTTTTACTCTTTTACTTGTTTCAGTCTTTTGACTGTGGCCATGCTGGAGCACCGCCTTTAGTCGAGCAAATCGACCCCAGGACTTATTCTTTTGTAAGTCTAGTACTTATTCTATCGGTCTCTTTTTGCCGAGCCGCTAAGTTACGGGACGTAAACACACCAGCATCGTTTGTCAAGCGATTTTGGGGAGACAAACACAGACACGCAAACATATACACACACATACATATATATATAAACATATATACGACGGGCTTCTTTCAGTTTCCGTCTACCAAATCCACTCTTCTATAGTAGAAGACACTTGCCCAAGATGCCACGCAGTGGGACTGAACCCGGAACCATGTGGTTGGTAAGCAAGCTACTTACCACACAGCCACTCCTGCGCCTATTAACAAAAAATAATATTTTCGGTTTTTATCATGTAATACCCATATCCAACTGTAAATGTTGAACTCTGGTTAATAATTTCCTCTAAGCAATAAATGCAAATATCAAACAGCTAAACGGGAAGAGACGAGGAGGTAAAGTATAAGGGAAACAACTTTGATTCTCATGAGTTATCTCACCATATCTTAGTTTTTTGAGATGCCAGGAAAGGGAGGTCGAGTTTAAACACTTGATAGATACGATATATCGTAAAACAAGCAGTGAGCCTTGTACAAACATTAGAAGAAGCAACACAGTAACACATTTGGCAAAATTCTGGTTTAACCATCCCATGTAACTCCTCATAACTTCTTTTATTTTTGTAAATTTCAAAAAAGTTTTGCCAATTTGTGTTCTACGCACGGAAATTCATAAGATTATGCAAAACAAAATTTTTTCTTAATTTTATGAACCCCCACTTCCTTCCATAATCCTAAAATTTCCACTGTTTGCAAATTTTTATTTTTTATTTTATTTATTTATTATTATTATTTTTTTTTTTTTTTCATTCAAAGTTTAAAATAGGGACAGTCCGAATCTTCATGCCTAATCTACAAATATGTATGTTGGCACTCCTTCGCTTACGACGTCAAGGGTTCCAGTTGATCCGAACAACGGAACAGCCTGCTCGTGAAATTAACGTGCAAGTGGCTGAGCACTCCACAGACACGTGTACCCTTAACGTAGTTCTCGAGGATATTCAGCGTGACACAGTGTGACAAGGCTGACCCTTTGAAATACAGGCACAACAAAAACAGGAAGAAAGAGTGAGAGAAAGTTGTGGTGGAAGAGTACAGCAGGGTTTGCCACCATCCCCTGCCGGAGCCTCGTGGAGCTTTAGGTGTTTTCGCTCAATAAACACTCACAACGCCCTGTTTGGGAATCGAAACCGCGATCCTATGACTGCGAGTCTGCTGCCCTAACCACTGGGCCATTGCGCCTCCACTCTACAAATAAATGTAAATGGCATTGTACACATACAAGAAACATAAGAAGAAATGCCAACGGGGCCAATTAATTAAAGGCAGCATATATAACAAATTGAAATTGACTCCAGTATATTACTGTTACTCATTTTACAGTTCACAGAATGATGACAACTTGAGTTGACTTAGGCTGGACTTCGACTTACTACTACTACTACAGATAGATAGATAGATAGATAGATAGATAGACACACATTATAGCACAGGGAATAAATACATTATGAATATGGTACCGTTGGCTGAAGGCTGCAGGCAGCAAGCCTGCTACTCATGTATGACTCCAGGAGTTCCAACAAAACTTGATAAAAGAAAAATAGTAATAATAAATTCGTAACAGTTGCATACATGAAGAGAACATGTTGGGGGTCTCCGAAACTGTGACTCTTCAGCCAACTAACTACAAGAGAGAGAGAGAGAGAGGGGGGAGAAGGAGAGAGAGAGAAAGAGAGAGAGAGAGAGAAGGAGAGAGAGAGAGAGAGAGAGAAGGAGAGAGAGACACAGAGAGAGAGACACACAGAGAGAGAGACACAGAGAGAGACAGAGAGAGAGACAGAGAGCCATATGCATTGTTTATCGATTTCTAATTAAATAAAGCCGTTATTTAAATGTAGCCAACTTGAAAGTGATAGGTAGTTCCAATATGGTAGAAGGGGGATAACAAAAACATACCCTGTTGCTTTCCAGCCGTAATATCATGGCCATCACTAAGACGAAGAGCTGTCCTAATACCATCCAATGTGCATTCTCAAACAGCTTTTGCTGTCTCTGTAGTTGTAACCAGTGGAGGCGCAATAGCCCAGTGGTTAGGGCAGCAGACTCGCGGTCATAGGATCGCAGTTTTGATTCCCAGACCGGGCGTTGTGAGTGTTTATTGAGCGAAAACACCTAAAGCTCCAAGAGGCTCCGGCAGGGGATGGTAGCGAACCCTGCTGTACTCTTTCACCACAACTTTCTCTCACTCTTACTTCCTTTTTCTGTTGTGCCTGTAATTCAAAAGGTCAGCCTTGTCACATTGTGTCACGCTGAATATCCCCGAGAACTACGTTAAGGGTACGCGTGTCTGTGGAGTGCTCAGCCACTTGCACGTTAATCTCACGGGCAGGCTGTTCCGTTGATCGGATCAACTGGAACCCTCGACGTCGTAAGCGACGGAGTGCCAACAACAACAGTTGTAACCAAGTATAAACACCGTCTCTGTGCTTTCGGTCCTCTATCTGCCCTCCTTCCCTTGACTCAGTAGCAGAAACGATGAGAGACGACTGCACCAGAACTCGAATTGAACTCATTTCAGCTGAGTAGCCATGAGCCATGTAAAGTGAAATGCTTTACGTAAGGAGAACATGCATCACTCCATCAATCGAACCAGCGCTGGATAAACCATGAAGCAAAATAAGCACAGGCGGCGAGCTGGCAGAAACGTTAGCACGCCGGGCGAAATGCTTAGCTGTATTTCGTCTGCCGTTACGTTCTGAGTTCAAATTCCGCCGAGGTCGATTTTGCCTTTCATCCTTTCGGGGTCGATAAAATAAGTACCAGTTACGCACTGGGGTCGATATAATCGACTTAATCCGTTTGTCTGTCCTTGTGTGTCCCCTCTGTGTGTAGCCCCTTGTGGGCAGTAAAGAAATAAGAAATAATATATGGTTTACGGCACAATAAAAATCACTTTAAACTTGCTAAAAATGATATTTCAAGTGGTTTATATGATCAGAAATATAATTTCGATATGTTTATGGTGTCAATGCAAAGATCAGATTAAAAGGCTTTACAATGCAAAACGTAGAAGAAAACTTTTCAAATATAAATAAAGTGAAAGTAGACAAAAATATACTA
Organism: Octopus bimaculoides; assembly: GCF_046866305.1. Taxonomy (NCBI): domain Eukaryota; kingdom Metazoa; phylum Mollusca; class Cephalopoda; order Octopoda; family Octopodidae; genus Octopus; species Octopus bimaculoides. The sequence goes on from NC_142937.1 coordinate 23,811,666, forward strand.
TTTTCTATTTTATGGCTAGTTTTATTTCATTTTGAAAAATAGAAAATTATTTTATACTCTTTTACTTGTTTCAGTCATTTGACTGCGGCCATGCTGGGGCACCGCCTTTAGTCGAGCAAATCGACCCCATGACTTATTCTTTGTAAACCTAGTACTTATTCTATCGGTCTCTTTTTGCCGAACCGCTAAGTTACGAGGACGTAAACACACCAGCATCAGTTGTCAAGCGAAGGTGGGGGGACAAATACAGACACACAAACATATATACACACACATACATATTATATATATATATATATATATATATATATATATATATATATATATATATATATATATACGACGGGCTTCTTTCAGTTTCCGTCTACCAAATCCACTCACAAGTCTTTGGTCGGCCCGAGGCTATAGAAGACACTTGCCCAAGGTGTCACGCAGTGGGACTGAACTCAGAACCATGTGGTTGGTGAGCAAGCTACTTACAACACAGCCACTCCTGCGTGTTCATTTAAATTACATATATTGGGCATGGAAGTTTCTTCAGTACTTATGGCCTCGATCGAACCTACGATCGTATGATTGTGAGAATAATTATTGTAACCACAATGGAATGAGTCTTATACTTTTTCTTAATTGTGCGTGTTAGTTTGAATTAAACTATGAAATCCAATTTGACATCATTTAAAAATCTATAGTGTGCTAATTATAACTGCTGCTTTTTTGCTTTTGTTTTTTGTTTGGTATTTTTTTAGGCGTAACTTGATTGAAAATGGAATTTAATTAATTCAATGAACGATGCGAAGTTAATTGAAATCTGATTGTAATTAATAAAAAAAAAAATTAGTTATAATCATGTTTCGCGGATTAATACTTCTTATGGACGATATTAACTTGATTGACAACAAAACTAAATTAATTAAAAATACTAAATTGATTAGAAATACTAGATTAATTGGAATTCGAGCGAAATTAATTTGAAAGGGAAATTGTGATGTAGACATGTCACAGCTTGCTCAACAATTCAGATGGACCGAAAGCCATGTTATTAAAAGAGGAATCAATCGTCGTTCTAAAAAAAATCTAGGAGATTAACTGTATCACCGGAATCTTCAAGATTATCTGATGTTGTTAAACACCACTGATCACAATGTGCTTCCAGATCTTTCGTGACTGCGCCCTTCTTTTCCATCTTGGTGCAAATCGTTTTACGCGGGTGAAACTGGCGGCGCAAGTCGAAATTGTCTGATAATCTCTTCTTAACTCGGATTTCGTTCGGTTTATCCAATATCCGGATTAATCGAAAACGATATAACGAGGGTTTGATAAATCAAAATGCAATTTTTATCTCCGTCTTCGCTAAGGCGGAGGTATTGTTTTCAGTCGTGTTTGTTTGTCCGTGAACAAGATATCTCAAGAACCGCTCGATGGATTCGGATGCAACTTTCAGAAATGGCTGGCCTCGTGCTCATTCTAATAATCATCGCTGACTAATCGTTGAGAGAACGTTGGTGTTGCCTTGGCAGAGGTTTGCGCTCTCTGAGTGCTCTTGTAGAGCAGGTTTCGTGACAGACGAACTGCAGACAGAAACTTCGCTGCGGGCTAGCTAGGAAGTTGGTCAGCAGCAAAACAAAAGGTGGTGGTGGTGTGTTTCCTAACATTTTTAATGTTGTAAATCAGGAGTCGTAATGCATCTAAGCACAGTATACGATAAACTCATTATCATTTTCGTTTTTTTAATTAAATACACTGGTTTGTGTTATTATAATTCACTTTTATTGCACTGGCAAGTTGGGTGGGGGGGGGGGGGCTTTTACCATTTTTAATTTTCTATACCAAAATCGTTGAGTTTAAAAATTATTTCCGATGCTTATATGGTAAGTATACACTTTTACATGTTTCAGTCATTCAAAGTAAAACTCGTACTAAGGATCCATTGCTTCGTTTCACGCAACCTCTGCCACGGAGCTGCTATAAACGACTCTCACTTCGCTGCAAATATACGAAGCAAATTTCCGACCAGAGGATAACATCGTGTAACCTTCGCTTAATTTCAGGGTCAACGTAAAGATCGAGACATCATCATCATCATCGTCGTCGTCGTCATCGTCATCGTCATCGTCATCATCATTATCATCATTATTATTATTATTATTATTATTAGTAGTAGTAGTAGTAGTAGTAGTAGTAGTAGTAGTAGTAGTATCATCATCATCATCATCATCATCATCGTTATTAAGGCGACGAGCTGGCAGAATCGTTAGCATGCTGGACGAAATGCTCAGTGGTGTTTCAACCGTCGCTACGTTCTGAGTTCAAATTCCGCGGAGGTCGACTTTGCCTTTCATCCGTTCGGGGTCTATGAATTAAGTACGAGTTGCGTACTGGGGTCGAGGTAATCGACTTAACCCCTCCCGAACAATTTCAGGCCTTGTACCTATAGTAGAAGTTATTATTATTATTATTATTATTATTATTATTATTATTATATGAAAACTCAGCTCATTTTGCTGGTTATGATGGAAAGTGTCAGCTATCCACAACCAGTTGGCTAAGGTGACACTTGTTTACTGGTCATGCTTCAAGAACCCTGCGAAGAACTATTACAGTTCCAACCAAAGCTGATGTTTGTAGATTGCCACAATCTTTTTCAGCCATGTTGGTAGTTGAGTGCTGATACTTCCAAGTGCACCATTTACTATTGGTATCACGTCTATCCACTTTACTGACCACAAACTTCGTATTTCCGACTTCAAATCGTCATAGTTGTTTATTTGGATCTATTTTAAAACGGGGGCCACATTTTTCATTAATGTTTTACGTAGTGTTTTTGGTACCGAAAGACTTTCAAACTTCGTATACTTATCTATTTTGTGTTATAGAACAGAAAAATATTTTTGTATTCGAATTTATTTCATGTAAAAAAATTGTCTTATTTCGATAATTTCAACCAATCACTGACAAGTATTCAGTTGTTTATATTTACTCCTTTGGCTGATTAAGCGATGTAAAGCGTATTTAATCTCCATACCTTCGTTTTATTTGCTTTTTTTCATTTTAAATTTGCTTTAACCCTAACCCTAACCCTAACCCTAAGGTTAGGGTTAGGGTTAGGGTTAATTGTTTCAGAATCGTTTGTTTATGTAGTCGGCACTTAATGTATATCGGCTGAATGGACGTCAGTGATTGGTTGAAATTACAGAAATACGACAACTTTAATATGGAATAACTGATGGATTTCTTTTTTTTTAAGAAGACTAAGAGAAAAAGATGTTTTATATGACACATTCTACCAGTGTTCCAAGTTTCAAAGTGTTTGGTTAATGAAAAATGTGGCCCCCGTTTTAAAAAAGATCCGTTTATTTTTACTTCTTCTTTCACGTTGATCCTGTTCTTCACATATTTTTGCGTTTGGTGTGTAGATGTATGTATGATTGCGTTTGCCTTCGCTACTCACACTCACTCCCAACCGCTTCACAACCGGTGCTGCTCCGCGGTTTTGCATTAGTTGTGGGGTCGATGTATTCAACTAAAACCTTTCAAGGCAATGCCCCAGCATGGCCGTAATCCAATGACTAAAACAAGAAAAAGATGAAAAAATAAAAGAAATCAAAACCCTGCCTCGAGCTGTCACCACCAATGGCTGAAGATAAGAAATACAGCAGTTGTCTCCCCTCCTTCATTATATATTTTTGTCAGTTAATCATTCAGGTAACGATTTATCTTCTTTCATTAAGGATATGATGCTAATTAATTAAAATTTCCTAGCTGCCTAACGTAACCACGCTAATTATATGAATCTAACCTTGCTAATTGTGGAGATACATTGCCTATTGGTTAGAGCAGCGGGATCGTGGGTTCGAATCTCAGACCAGGTAATGTGTGTGTTTACGAGCGAAACACCTAAGCTCCACGCGGCTCTGGCAGAAGGCAATGGCGAATTTCTGATCTTTTCGCCACAACTTTCTCTCATTCTTTCTTCCTGCATCTAGCAGCTCACCTGTGACGAACTGGTGTCCTGCCCAGGTGAGGAACCTATACGCCAGTGAAACCGGGGAACCGGCCCTTATGAACCAGGCATGGCTCGAGAAGGAACAAACAACAACAACCTTGCTAATTATGTTTTTATACTGTTTTCAGATTTCAACACAAAGCCAGCATTCTTTTTTTTTTTTCTTCTTCTTTAAAGGGAAAGGTGTCAGTCGATTACATCGATCCCTGTGCGCAATTTTCGAGACCATTGATCCCCAAAATGATGAAAGGTGAAGTCAACCTCGGCGGAATTTGAACTCAAAACATAAAGACAAACGAAATGCTGCTAAGCAATTTGTTCGGTGTGCTAACAATTCTGCCAGCTCGCCACCTGTAATTAACGGTTTCGACTTTGGGTACAAGGCCAGCAGCTTTTGAGGGAAGGGCTTGACGATTAAATCAAGTACTTGGCAGCTCGCCGCCTTTAATAATGATAATAATAAAGGGGTCCGCAAGTCAAAAAGTTTGAAAACCCCTGGTCTAGCGAACGATCCATGAACGATCTTCGCACTTGCTAACGGGCATGTCGGATCTTTTTAAAACGGGGGCCACATTTTTCATTAACGAAACACTTTGAAACTTGGAACACTGGTAGAATGTGTCATATAAAACATCTTTTTCTCTTAGTCTTCTTAAAAAAAAAAGAAATCCATAAATTATTCCATGTTAAAGTTGTCGTATTTCTGTAATTTCAACCAATCACTGACGTCCATTCAGCCGATATACATTAAGTGCCGACTACATAAACAAACGATTCTGAAACAATTAACCCTAACCCTAACCCTAACCCTAGGGTTAGGGTTAGGGTTAGGGTTAGGGTTAAAGCAAATTTAAAATGAAAAAAGCAAATAAAACGAAGGTATGGAGATTAAATACGCTTTACATCGCTTAATCAGCCAAGGAGTAAATGTAAACAATTGAATACTTGTCAGTGATTGGTTGAAATTATCGAAATAAGACAATTTTTTACATGAAATAAATTCGAATACAAAAATATTTTTCTGTTCTATTACACAAAATAGATAAGTATACGAAGTTTGAAAGTCTTTCGGTACCAAAAACACTACGTAAAACATTAATGAAAACTGTGGCCCCCGTTTTAAAAAAGATCCCGCATGTCTACCTAGCTATCGATCTACTAATGATCTTCGCATTTGCTAATGTGCATATCTGTCTAGCTATCGAGTGAGACACTGGGTGCTGGGCAGATGTTATGGCGCTCACTGTGGTGTTCGCTACGCCGACTAGCGGTGGGGCATCTGAAGCTGGCTCGTAACCCGAATTTTAGCTCGCAACTCAAAACAAAAAATCGGCCGAGAGGCGGCTCGTATCTCGAAAAACTCGTTAATTAGGACACTCGTAAGTTAAGGTACCACTGTATATCTTAAAGCAACACAAACAAAACAGGCGGACCGCAAAAAAAAAAAAAAAAAAAAGTAGAATAATATACGTCTGCGTAGTTTCAGATGCAAAATATGCCGGCCGCTGTATTGTACGTCACTGGAGACTAACTTCTCTCTTTTATGACGATAGTTGTGTTCAACACACTTGGCTTATTAGTGCACAGCTCTCAGTGCTTTAATAACTCACAACAGAATGGGTGTATGATGTGACGTCAATTAACCAACAATGATTCATTACGACATCTAGTTTGTAAATTAACACATAGGTGATAAACTTCTATGTGGTTGCTCCACATGCTAGAAATAAGAGCCAACTCTCCCTGAATTCATACCCTACCATTTGTAAAAGGAGATATTAGATACGGTAGCCCTAAATAAAATATCAGCAAAACAAGATGGGACTACAGTCGGGATTAATCAGCGTTAGGAATCTCGTTTTCTCACTGACAGGGATCTGAGATCAATCCCAGTAAAAATCTGTATTAAAATAACGGGTTATGAAAGGAGCCTAAAATATAAATAAAAAATTTTTTTTTGACGTCATAAGAATTTATAAACATTCGATAGGAGGCGGAGTAATTCTTTTTGAGAATTGGATCTCGAAGTACATATAATGCTATAATAGCAACTAAATATTGCGTTGAAAAACTCTTTTGGACAAAATTGTTGAAGGCCGCCCTTCGGGCGCGAACCCACATCACCTGTAGGCAACTCGTTTAGTTGAAGTTGTAAGACTGACTTAGTTCCACAGATTTCGGGGAACTGATTTGACTTATTAGCCGAATCGTTCTTTACGTTCTAAGTTGAAATCACACCAAAGTCAGCTTCGCCTTTCATCTTTTCGGGGTCGATAAAATAAAGTTCCAGTTGAGCACTGGGATCGATGTAATCGACTATCCCGCTCCCCTTAAATTGTTGACCTTCAACCAACATTTGAAACAGTTTGTTAACAAAGTTTGTGCAACATTTCAAGATATGTCAAGAAGACCAGAAGCACGTGTGTGAGCAGTGACGCTTTTGTTTACAAACAACGAACACACATGAAGACGAAGGGAAATACGGACCCTATCATTCAAACACATGTATATATATATATATATATATATATATATATATATATATATATATATATATATATATATATAAACAATATATGAGTATATGCATATATATGTACATGTATGTATATACGTTCATCTACATGTACATATAGATACATAACTGGGTACATGACGTGGCAAAAGAACAAGGACAAAATGGTAAACAAGGTGCAACAAACAAGCAGGCCACATAGAAACATCCCCTTCATCAGCTGCCACCATTAAAACTCCGGCGTTTCGAAGAATTAAGGCAGTACGCATCGTTAAAATGGTTCTTCCCACGAACACAAATTAAATTGTTTTCGTGGAGGGTAGTGGCGGACGGAATACAAGACAGGAAAACGAAACGGTGAAATAAACAAACAAAAAGACTGTACAGCCAGACGTGAAGTGTGTATGTCTTGAACGCTGTGAAGCACTACAGGAGGGGTAAAGAAGTACGTGCGAGCTTGGTGATTCCAAGAACGAAAAGTATAAAGCATTATTATTACAATAATTAAAGCGGCCAGCAGGAAGAATAGCTAGGACGCCGGGGAAAATGCTTAGCTGTATTTTGTCCGTCCTTACGTTCTGCGTTCAAATTCCGCCGAGGTCGACTTTGCTTTCATCTCAGAGTCGATGAAATAAGTACCACTTACGCACTAGCCCCACCTTCCCCACAATTTCAGGCCTTGTGCCTGTAGTAGAAAGGATAATTATAATTATTATTGTTGTTGTTGTTACTGTCGTTGTTGTTGTTGTTATTAAGGCGGCAAGCTTGCAGAAACGTTAGCGCTCGGGAAAAATGCATAGCGACATTTCGCCCATCTTTACGTTCTGAGTTCAAATTCCGCCAAAATCGACTTTGGGTTTCATCCTATCGTCGTCGACAAAATAAGTATCAGACCGAGCGTTGTGAGTGTTTATTGAGCGAAAACACCTAAAGCTCCACAAGGCTCCGGCAGGGGATGGTGGCGAACCCTGCTGTACTCTTTCACCACAACTTTCTCTCACTCTTACTTCCTGTTTCTGTTGTGCCTGTAATTCAAAGGGTCAGCCTTGTCACACTGTGTCACGCTGAATATCCCTGAGAACTACGTTAAGGGTACACGTGTCTGTGGAGTGCTCAGCCACTTGCACGTTAATTTCACGAGCAGGCTGTTCTGTTGATCGGATCAACTGGAACTCTCGACGTCGTAAGCGACGGAGTACCAACAACAGTAATGATATACTAAAATTCTATTAATTTAGGATAGCAATAGCTGTCTTTCGTTTAAAAAAAGAAACAAGTCTCAAAACTTCTAGTATGCATCCTAGATATCATAAATAACGTTTCTGCTTCATGGATAACGCCATGTCCTAATCATATTTTAATCCCGACAAACTATTTTTGAAAATGCGTTTAAACTACAAACATTGTACCTCTTTACCGTTTTGTGTAGGCGCTTTTTTTAGTGGAATACGATTAACTCCTGTTGGATTTTTCTGAATACGACATACATTTCTTTCAGCCAGTCAAATTATCACAATACATACACACATACACATACACACACACATACATACATACATACATACATACATACATACATACATACATACATACATACATACATACTTACATACATACATACATACATACCACAGTCATTGCCAATCATAATAAAAAGGAATACATACATATGTACATAGGTACATTAAAATAAGCTTATTCTGTCACATGAGGTCAGTTTGTGATGAGAGTAGGAGACAAAGCAATAGGATACAGAGCAGGAAGACAAGAATAATTAATAAAAATAGGTGGGGTTGTGTAAATGAGTAAGAGCGCCTGACTTTGAACTGAAACTGCAGGCTGATATAAACATTGTTTATACACTGCACGTATAACGTTTTTGAAATACTTCTTTAGTGAATCAACAACACTGATATATATATATATATATATATATATATATATATATATATATATATCGTTGCAACCTAATTATAAATTTTTTTATGCACATGTAATTTAAGTACAACTAATAATGTTGTCTGTTGTCTGCTGTGAATTAATGTAACTTGGCCCTGAAGAGATGCAAGGTCCTAATTTCTTATCTCAGACAAGAGTGAGTCGGGATCTTGCATTGAAATGTGCATAGGATAATAAACAAGTTTTATTATTATAGGATTGCGCCATGGCTCGTATTTCAATTGATATGCACCCAAAATTGTATCACCTATACAGAAGTCATTATATCTAAACAAAGTATAAACAACTTTTCAAGTGAGAATTTTGCTACTTTGATGACAGTTACAATATTTTACCAATATATTTGGTAGATATTTTAATGCACACACACACACATATATATAAATATAATACAAATAATATGTAAGTATATGCATATATACGTACATGTATGTACATACCTACATCTACATGAATATATAGATGCATATCTGGGTACAGGACGTCGCAAAAAAACGTGGACAAAATGAAAAACAAGAACATAAACAAAGCACGTAAAACAAACTTTTTTTCGAACAACGGTAGGAACACACAGGAAAACAGACAGGCCACATAGAGAACATTTCCTTCATCAGCTGCCCCTATATATATATATATGTATATATATATGCTGAATAGTGGTACAATATGGGCAGATTTATGAAATCCAATGAACCGTCATACAAATATACCTTTTTAAAGGGATGTGATAAACCTATTATAATGGATAATACTAAGTGTACTTTTTCTTTTGTGGTGTAATCTTTGGACTAAAAATTGTTGGCAGCTGAAGAGAGCTTTAAACCATCTTTTATATCAATAATAAACCTATGGTGATGTAATAACAGATTGTTTATAAAGCTTGAAACACGTGTACTGCGATATCTTTTGTGTTCTGTTTTCAATTTATGTTTGATATATATATATATATATATATTACATGGAGCACTCCCCAAAATTGCAGGCCTTGTTCCAAAATTTGAAATTGATATTTCAAGGGCACACAGTGATGAGCTGGCAGGTTCATTAACACGCCAGACAAAATGCTTAGCTGCACTTTTTCTAGTTCTTTACATTCTGAGTTCAAATTCCACCAAGGTGAACTCTGCCTAACATCCTCTCAAGGTCAATGAAATAAACACCAGCTGCACACTGGAGGGGGTGGCGGTCAATGTAAAATCAACTTACCCTCACTCCCTCGAAATTTCAGGCCTTTGTGTCTGATATATAAAGGATATTTCAAAGGAACAAGGTGATCAGCTGGCAGGATCATTAGCATGCTGGGAAAAATACTTAGCAGCATTTCATCCATCTTTCTATTCCAAGTTCAAATTCTACCCAGGTCAACTCTGCCTTTCATCTTTTCCATGCTGGCATGGGTTGGATGGCTTGATAAGAACTGGGAGGCCAAGGGCACGCCAGGTTCCATGGTCTTTTTTGGCTTGGGTTCTACGGCTGAATGTACTATCTCTCTCTCCCTCCCTCCTTTCCCCCTCCCATCCCCCTCTTCTCACTCTCTTTCTCTATCTGTATGCATATATGTCTGCGTGTGTATTGCCTCCAGTGCCAAAAAAGTACCTTTGCCAGAGTAAACTGAATGTCCAGTCAGCTGTTTCATCCAGTCAAGTGTTGGGTCCAATATAATTGACTCGCTCCTTCCACAAAATTTCAGGACTTGCCCCTATAGCAGAAATAATATTTCAAAGACACATTGTTATACAACAAAATTTCGAAAATGTGACCTTCCTCCAGCTCATTTTAGAATAATCTTAGAAAAAAATGCTAAAATGGACACTAATGATATTGATAAATTATTTTGCACTTTAATTCCTAATTCTAAAACACTGCCTCCACTTCGTGACAGAACGGTTGGTCGGTCGGTCGGTCGGTCGGTCAGTCGGTCGGTCGGTCGGTCGATCGATCAGTCGGTCGGTGGATCGATCGATCCGTCTGCCCGTCCGTCAGTCCGTCCGTCCGTCCGTCAGTCCGTCCGTCCGTCGGTCCGTCCGACGGTCAGTCCGTCGGTCGGTCAGTTCTCTCTGTACCATGGGGCACCAAAATCCATAATACGATCTTTCCAATCAGTTTTGTTTTCTCTAACTGTTCTGGTCTCATTTCAGCTTCTCCACCCTTCTCAACTCCTGTTTTTTGTCAATAGTCCTTCACCATGTTGTTTTAGAGCACCCTACAGCTCTTTTCCCTTCAGTGCCACCATACAATCGCTTTCTCAATTTCATTTGAGGATGTGTCTGATCCTGTTCCAGCGTTTGCGTCCTTATTTCATCACTGACCACCGTTGTCTCATTTGCGTCATTTCAGACACTTGGCTGCCACTTGATGCTGAGTGTATTCTCCTTAAGCATCAACAATGTGGAGCTGATAAACAAAATGCGTCATATATGGATGATGGCAGACGTATAAAAAAAAAAACTATTTAAAGCAATATTCTTTCTTTCTTTTTATTCTTTTATTCTTTTATTTGTTTCAGTCATTTGACTGCGGCCATGCTGGAGCACCGCCTTTAGTCGAGTAAATCGACCCCGGGACTTATTCTTTGGAAGCCTAGTACTTATTCTATCGGTCTCTTTTGCCGAACCGCTAAGTTACGGGGACATAAACACACCAGCATCGGTTGTCAAGCAATGCTAGGAGGACAAACACGGACACACAAACACACAAACACATACACATATACATACATATATATATATACATATATACGACAGGCTTCTTTCAGTTTCTGTCTACCAAATCCATTCACAAGCTTTGGTTGGCCCGAGGCTATAGTAGAAGACACTAGCCCAAGGTGCCACGCAGTGGGACTGAACCCGGAACCATGTGGTTGGTAAGCAAGCTACTTACCACACAGCCACTCCTGATATCAATGATGAGGGTTATTCTCTCTACAGAGGGCAGCAAAGGATAGGCCAAGTTTATGAAAGAGTATTGGAATGTTTGATACAGGAATCACGAGGAAGTGTTAATTGAAGTGCATCATGTAAGTATACAAAAAAAAAAAAACCAATCCAAACCAATATAAGGAGGAAATAGTTGTAAATATGTTGGGCATTCCAGAATAGCAAACAAAAGGATAAAGTTTAACACAGAAGTGTGACAAACAGAGATGTCCTTTTGTATAACAAACAGTTGTACTTTTAAATACAACTGCCTGGTTGTTATAGCTGCATACAGCTTGGTTCATGCTTAAAGCACTTGGCTCCTACTTAAAGCACTAGGCTTGTCCTTAATGTTATGTTTTAGATACAACTGTGGGGTGAATATGAAGCTATAGGGTCAAGTGGTTAGGGTGTTGCTCTCATGGTTGTGATGGTTTCAATTCTGCAAATGCTGATATCTCATTCAGGGAAAATGTTGCAATCTTGGCCACTTATATGCCATGGAAACTCAGTAGCTGGCCCTATGTGGTCCTAGGACCTGAAATAGTAATGCCAGGGGTTGCTGCTGCTGCTGTTGCCACTACTGCTGATGATAATGATGATAACAATGTGGTTATATGTCCTTCCATTATATTTATAAAGTGGAGGCGCAATGGCCCAGTGGTTAGGGTAGCGGACTCGCAGTCATAGGATCGCGGTTTCGATTCCCAGACCGGGCGTTGTGAGTGTTTATTGAATGAAAACACCTAAAGCTCCACGAAGCTCCGGCAGGGGGTGGTGGCGAACCCTGCTGTACTCTTTCACCACAATTTTCTCTCACTCTTACTTCCTCTTTCTGTTGTGCCTGTAATTCAAAGGGTCAGCCTTATCGCACTGTGTCACGCTGAATATCCCTGAGAACTACGTTAAGGGTACACGTGTCTGTGGAGTGCTCAGCCACTTGCACATTAATTTCACGAGCAGGCTGTTCCGTTGATCGGATCAACTAGAACCCTCGACGTCGTAAGCGATGGAGTGCCAACTACTATATTTATAAAGGATATATTGATCAAGTATATAAGGAGCTAAGAAAGTGCCAACATCAAAATTGGCCAGACTGAACAATGGAATACAATATAATATTGTTTATGACAAACCAGTTTGATATTTAGATGTCAGATATGTGAATATTCTGCAAATAATTTGGAGACTATTAGAAAACAAAATACTTCATAATACAGTTCTATGTTTAAGAGAGGGGGAATTATGTAAATTATTTACATTTACATTATTTATATTATTTACAATATTTATATTTGACTATGCCGTATGCCCGTGGGCATATCACAAAGTGGTTAAGAGTGCAGACTACTAACCCCAAGATTCCGAGTTCGATTCCAAGCAGTAACCTGAATAATAATAATAATAATGCCCGGATGCAGTACCAGGCAGTGGTTCTCATGGCTTCAGATCTTAATTGATTGGAAGTGTTATCATATACATTGTTTAGTCTTGGTATAAAAGATGGGCTACAGCAAATATTCTGCTTAATACCACAGATTTGCTTGTCAGATGTTTCCACGCAGTGGACGTGAACCCAGAACCAATTGGTTGGGAAGCAAGCTTCTTACCACACAGCCACACCTGCGCCATATATATAGTTCTGATCTACTTATCACCCACACTGCATTACTTCAGTATTATAACTCTGACTCCCTCATGTTCAACAATCTAGCTCCTGTGTTTCAGATTTTCTGTTTTGATTTTTTCGCCATCATATATTTACCTTGAATTGGAAAATCCGGCAGAATTTACTCCCATCATTTCATTTAATTGACAACCAAAATGTGTATTCTTTGACATAGAACTCTTTTAGTCTAGTTGAACTTTAGCCTTATTAACTTTTGAAATCATTGATTGCTTTCTTGCAGCTCTTTTTTTTATATATATTGAAGGTCTTTCAGTACTGTGAAAGATTTTATCACAACTATACAAATGTCACTATGGAGACATTCATATAATTTAGAATCATTCTGACATTCTGACAGTTGCACATAAATGCTTAACTCTTTAGCATTCAGATTATTCTGTCCAGTGCAATGCTTATTTATTGACATTGTTTTGAATTAATCATGGATTAACTCATAGCCTTCAGATTTTGATATAGTGTTTCTGTGTGTGTCTTTGTGTCAGTGTTTGTCTCCTACCATTGCTTGACAACCATGTTGGTGTGTTTTTGGAGCCATAACTTAGAAGTTCAGTGTCAGAGGCTACGACTGGTTGACCTGAACGTAAAAGAGGTTGAATATTTGGGCTGGATATGGTCTGTCTAAATGTTATTGGGTTAATAACTTCTTTCTCAACCCCTTCGATACTGCCCCACCTCAGACTGATTCTGGTACTATGAAACAAATTAAATGTTTTAAATCTGATTTAAATAAAAACTTTCCATCAAAATTTCATTTTTCATATTATATCCCAAACACCAGCTTAAATAAAGATTTCAAACTTTGGCACAAGGCCAGCAATTTTATGGAAGAGGGTAAGTCAATTACAGCAGCTCCTTTGTTCACTGGTATCTTTTTTATCAATCCTGAAAGAACGAAAGGCAAAGTTGACCTCAGCAGAATTGAAAGGTAAAAACCTAGAAGAAATGCCACTGAACATTTTGTGTATATGTATATATATATATATATATATATAAGTCAGTAAATAGTGGGGTTGTGTTAACCGCACGTGGAGAAATAATAGGAAAATGAAAAAAAGCCAGAATGCTGAACTGGAATGCAGACTACTAACCCCAAGATTCCGAGTTCGATTCCAAGCAGTGACCTGAATAATAATAATAATAATGCCCAGATGTAGTACCCTTTTTTTAAACCTAACAAAACTCTCAACTCTCATGCATCCTTATTTTTCCTACCAGTTTATACATGAACTACTATTGAACTACAAAAGCTCAAAGACAATATAATGTATGGGTATATTTATTTTTTTATATATTATTGTCTTATATATTATTTTCTTCATTTTGTACTTCTTTGTAAAAAAACATTTTCATTCTCCTTCTTCTTGATAATTTGCTTTTTCGCAATGAAAACCGGTTAGAAAAAATCTTTATTAAAATATGCTTCCAGTTCAGCATTCTGGCTTTTTTTCATTTTCCTATATATATATATATATAGAGAGAGAGATAGATAGATATATATATATAGGTGCAGGAGTGGTTGTGTGGTAAGTAGCTTACTTACCAACTACATGGTTCCGGGTTCAGTCCCACTGAGTAGCACCTTGGGCAAGTGTCTTCTACTAAAGTCTCAGGCCAACCATAGCCATATGTGTGTGTGTGTGTGTATGTGTGTTTGTATGTCTGTGTTTGTTCCCCCACCATTGCTTGACAACTGATGTTGGTGTGTTTATGTCCCTGTAACTTAGCAGTTCAGCAAAGGAGACCGATGGAATTGGGGCTGGGCTTGCAAAGAGTGAGTCCTGGGGTCGATTTGTTCGATTGAAGGCAGTGCTCCAGCGTGTTCACACTCAGATGACTGAAATAAAAGAAAAAAATAAGAAAAGAAATACATACATACATATATATTACAAACATATAAGAGGGATGACCACTAAGTGGACATCCATTATGCTAGAAGTAGACCCCCTATGGTCTTACCACTAAGGAAAGATTCTCAAAAAAATTCAGCAAAGGCCAGGACGTAAGCGAGCAAGACAAATGAAAAGATACAAAATATAAAGATTAATCACAAACCTGGTTTCATTGTTACCACTTACGTAATTCTTACGTAAATGTCTGCAATTCATCAGTGTGATCGTCAGAGTAAAATATAATTTGCAGAACTATACACGAGACATCCGCATGAGATTGAACAGGCATCTAGTTCTACCAATTACATTTGGGGTTATATTTCAAAAGTCTTCGTTTTGGCACGCCAAAATACCAGAAATAATTCCGCAGAAAATAATTCTCCGCAGTGAATTTTGCCGGTTTTAGAACATGGTTATTTAAATTTAAAATAATAAGGGTGAAAAATTGAATATTAATTTGATTAATATCAATTTAAAACCAGTGGCCTAGCATATTGAAAAATCTGAAGATTCAGGAAAATTATATTACATACATATAAGAGGGATGACCACTAAGTGGACATCCATTATGCTAGAAATAGACCCCCCTATGGTCTTACCACTAAGAAAAGATTGTTCTCAAGAAAATTCATTTGTCTTGTTCACTTACATTTTGGCATTTGCTGAATTTTTACACAACTTCACACAACTGCTATATGCACCACCAAGGGTACATTTTCATAATTTGAGAAAATATTTTATTCTTTATCTTGGAAATGGTGTGAAGGATATTTAAATAACATGAGTGAGAAATATTCAAGTTTAACCCTTTAGCATTCAACTAGCCATATCTGGCCGAAATATTTAACCTGTTTTATGCTGGAAGTGGTCAGATCCAGCTTCTCACCTCTATCCTACAATGTCATTTTAGAATTAAACAATCACATCATTGAAATCTCAAAGCTATGAGAATCATGCATGATTAATTCAAAGCAATATAAATAAACAAACATTGTATTTGACAGGGTAATCTGAATATTAATGGGTTAATTATGAAATATTGTTAAAATGCAACAAAAAAAAATTGCATTTCCTTGTAATTAAACAGTATGCAGTGTGATCAGAAATACATGGGTCACCAGTAAGTTCCAGTGACAGGCCATGGAGGTTAACGTGTTAAAGGAAAGTACCACCTATGGTATTTAGAATCAGGAATCTGATGTGTAGTTTGTGGATAGCATCTTGGAAAGAAACATTAACACTTTGATATTTTGATTTGTTTCAGTTACTGGACTGCAGCAGTGGAGGCGCAATGGCCCAGTGGTTAGGGCAGCGGACTCGCGGTTTCAATTCCCAGACCGAGCTTTGTGAGTGCTTATTGAGCGAAAACACCTAAAGCTCCACGAGGCTCCGGCAGGGGATGGTGGCAAACCCTGCTGTACTCTTCCACCACAACTTTCTCTCTCTTTCTTCCTGTTTCTGTTGTACCTGTATTTCAAAGGGCCAGCCTTGTCACACTCTGTGTCATGCTGAATATCCCCGAAAACTATGTTAAGGGTACACGTGTCTGTGGAGTGCTCAGCCACTTGCACGTTAATTTCACGAGCAGGCTGTTCCGTTGATCGGATCAATTGGAACCCTCAACGTCGTAAGCGACGGAGTGCCAACAACTGGACTGCAGCCATGCTGGGGCACAATTTTAAAGAGTTTTAATCAAATGGATCAACATTGGTACTTAGTTTTTTAAAAGTCTGGATTTCTTCTATGGTACTCCTTCACTGAACTGCTAAGTTAGGGAGATGTAAACAAACCAACATCAGTTGGTAAGCGGTGTGGAGGCAAACACTAACATTCATACACCCAAACATATAGAGGCTTAACTAGAGAAGTGTGTCCTCCACTTCACTTTGTTTCCTCATAAATTTCTGGGAAATGAAAATTGTTTTTAATGAAATTGTTTGCAGCTATGTCCCAGATGGTGTAATTATGCTACAGATACACATATATACACATACATAAATACATGTATATATACATTCGCATATACATATATATACACACACACACACATATATATATATATATATATACATACACATACGTATATATACACATACATACATACAAATATATATATATATATATATATATATATATATATATATATATATATATATATAGGTAATCTTCAAGTTTAGGGGGTAAAAAAATAAATAAAAATATTCAAGGGAAGTAACTGAACGTCTTGCCAGTATTCTCCGTACTACTCTGTTTATATATAAATCACACACGTGACTGAATATCATAGTTTCTTATGAGAAATCGAAAATGCCTCGTGGAAGACCGGCTGCACAACATCTTATTGTTGTTGAAAACGAAATCCTCAATCTCATCTTATCTATATGAATTTCTATGGCGGAATTCAATCCCAAAAGAAAAAAACATATGTTTATTTTTTGGCTACCATTTCTGAAGTGTATAATGTTGAGTAGGTGAATTTTTTAGAACTGCATGGTGACCCTCACTCGGCGAGGTCGTGTTCATTGAAAATAGATATATTTTAATGAAATTTTCTACAGTGCAATATATTCAAACATCTGGAGCATAACTGTAGAAAATTTCATTAATAAATATCTATTTTTAATGAACACGATCTCATTGAGATCAGCATGCAGTCCTAGAAATTTATCTGTTGAATTTCATTATCATTTCCATCGACAAAGTTCTCTCCATGCACAATTGTTTCTTTTCTGCCTGCTGTTTTTGACTCCGTTCCGTCGGGTACTTCTGCAAACCATTTCGTTTCCGTTTTGGAAAAAGAAAAAAACATTTTAAACTTTTATAAGAAAAAATTCCGTCGCATGCTGTTTTAGAAAAAAGAAAAAAAAGAAAGCACGTGTGTGATTTATTTATCAACGGCTAAAAGAAAACGGATAATAATGGTAAGTCGTTCAGTTATTTCCCTTGAATATTTTTATTAACTTTTTTTACCCCCCCCCAAACTTGAAGATTACCTAATATATAACAAATACATACATATATATTATACAAATATATACATACATATACACATATACATACATATATACATACATATACATACATATACATACATATATATATACATACATATACATACATATATATATACATACATATACATACACGTATATATACATACATACATATACATACATACATATATATATATAATACAAATAATATGTGAGTATATGCATATATACGTACATGTATGTACATACCTACATCTACATGAATATATAGATGCATATCTGGGTACAGGACGTCACAAAAAAAAAACGTGGACAAAATGAAAAACAGAACATAAACAGAGCACAGAAAACAAACAGGCCACTAAGATCCTCAAAGTCTAATACGAAATCCATCTCCGACTATTAATTAATACTGTTCTCTACTCTAGGTACAAGGCCCAAAATTTTGGGGGAGGGGGCCAGTCGATTAAATGAACCCTCAGTATGCAACTGGTACTTAATTTATCGACCCTCAAAGGATGAAAGGCAAAGTCGACCTCGGTGGAATTTGAACTCAGAATGTAAAGACAGACAAAATACCGCGAAGCATTTCGCCCGGCGTGCTAACATTTCTGCCAGCTCACCACCTTACTATTAATTAATACTATTTCCCTAACTATCACTGGGGAGTTCCTGAAGTAGATCCAACGGAAGTGTACCACAACTACGGATGACAACAGGTAGCCTAGACTGTGCCGGTGCTCTACGCAACATTTAAACACACTAATCGAATTATACGTATTTGTACAAATTATTTATTACCTCCATGGCGGAAGTAAAGAATACAGACACCACCCGTTTTCGGCGTAACAAAAACCCTAACCTTAACCCTAAACACGTACGAGTGTACGTACTCTTTACATTCGCCAAAAACTGGTATGCATATGTATTTATATATGTACGTGTATATGAAAGATAATAGGTGTACGTGTGTGTGTGTGTGTGCGCGAGTAAACTGACTACAAATAGAGCTGAACGCGGTTCGCGCGCACATCTCGACTGCTCTCACAAATGAGAATACTAAAAATGAACTCGTTCGATCTCAAAAATTAAGTAAAAAACGAAGAAAAGAAAAAAAAAAAAAACGAAAAGTAATCCAGAATCCTTGTCCGGCGCCGGATCGATCCCAAAATCTAATCAGTTCTGCCAGTCACGAGGCTTAAACATCCCTGAAAGTTTCATCCGAATCCATTTGCGGTTTGAGATATCTTGTCCACGGACAAACAAACGTGACCGAAAACAATACCTCTGACTTCAAAGGCGGACGTAATAAAAAGTTTTTAAGAAAACTAATGAACAACCATATGATAGAGTTTGACATTTCTGCGTGTCAAATAGGAAGAATGTCGGAGAGACATCTGGAAATTATAAGGTAACAAATTTGGGGAACACACACAGGTGTAGATACACCTTAGTTAAATAGCGATATATATATCAAAGTAATTGCAAACTATCAACTCACCTCGAAAAGAAAACAAAAATATTCGAATAGCGATGCATGTATGTCAATTTCGACTAGAATTTATTTTAGAAATGTAAACAAATAAAAATGCAATGACTAAATAATGACATGAACTTGCAATGGTACATTTAGAAATGGAATAACAAATAATTCGTTAAATAAAGCCTCAATTCTTCCATATCAACATTTATCACACACGATAGTAACTCGCTCACATGCGCTTTAATAATTAAGTTTGTAGGTGAACAAACGACAATCAGACACATACTGGAAAAAAAAAAGTTGTAAAAATACTTTGGCATAATAAACAATAACGTCTGAAATTAATTTCTGAAAAAATTATAAAATACAATATTGATTTAAAATGAATGTATTTCTTTCTTAAATTAAAAGATTAAATCATGTTGAACAAAACAGGAAAGAAAATAGTTGGGCTTTCTTTGGCGATATAGCGGTATGTCAGAGCTATTTACATCTGTATTTAAACTTATATTGGAAATGATTTTTTTTAGATTCCTAAATGTCTATGATTTGAGGTATCTATGACATATGTGGAATTGAAATGAAAGTCATTCATTTAAAGACATCCGTAAATAACATGAACACATTTGTTTTAAATAACGCGGAAATGGAAGTTTATATTACGTGTGTGTTTCTGTATTACAGTTGTTGTTTTTGATTTCCTCGTAAATAAGACCTAACCATTCCATTTGGTTCAATTCAATATCGGAATATCTGTCACAAAAATTTGGTGCATGCTTATAGTCAGTCTGTTGGAAATGGTCCTCAAAGAAACGATGTTTCATTGCCTCATCCACAGAGATTCGGTTATCTACATCTAAATTAAATATTTGGTCCAAAAGACTAAGTGTGTCTTCATCTGTGGTATTAAAAAAGGTTGAGAAATCTTGTTTTACAAAAGTTCCGAATTGTTTAATCCTATCTATAGCATCTTCACTGGTAAATTTCTTTAGCATTTCATAATCCGGTGTTCCGACTAGACATAATATCTGCTTTACCTGATCGTTGAAATTTTGCCCTCGTATCACAGCTCGTTTTGTTAACATTTCACCCAGGATACAACCCACAGACCACACATCTGCTGTTTGATTGTATTTTTCCCAGTTCAGGATTATTTCTGGTGCTCGGTACCATCGGGTTTGCACATAACCCGTCATTTTAAGACTGACCTGTCGGGCCAGGCCAAAATCCATAATTTTGATGCAATTATCAGCAGTAACACCGATGTTGCTGGGTTTTAAGTCACGGTGGATGACCCCAGCTGAATGAATATAATAAAGTCCGCAGAATATTTGGTAGACCAGGGACTTGATAAGGGCTAACCCCATCTCCTCGCTTTTCAACATCGTTTTCAGATCTTTCGGATAGAATGTGGAAACAAGGTAGAGATTATCCAAATCATTTTTACATATTGCTGTTGTAAATATATCGACCAGATCGATCACATTTTTGTGTTTCATGTGCTTTAGCAAACATACTTCGCGGTATGTACGTTTTGTTGCAGTTAACGAAGAGAAAGGCCGATACAGTTGCTTAATGGCCACCTTCGAGTCAGTAAGTTTGTTATGAGCAACTGACACGTTACTGTAACTGCCTCCTCCTATATATTCCAAACAACTGTAATAGTCTGGGTGAATCCATTTAATACCGAATTCTTCAGTGAGTTGGAAGCACGATGGGATAATGGCCATCGTATATGTTTCTCTCTTTCGCGCACCTTTATAATTAGTTGTTGACACTAATAAAGTACTGGGCGAAGTGCTTAAATTAGTCCAACTGTCAGAGTAGTTACTACAAGCAGTGACGTAACGATAAATCATTCTGGCCGAGAAGATAACATGAGAAATGGTATTTCCCCAAACTATGAGAAAACCCTGAGCATTAAAGAAATTACGTAATTTAAGAAGAAACTTGTAGGTCACCATTAAATACACAAAGGAAAATTGTCGACCTGCTTATATGACGCATAATTCCAGATTTGATTTAAAATACAACAGACGTAACGCATGACTACATAGTAAGCAGTATATCACAACAAACATTCGCTTGTTTTAGGTGCGTATGTAGTAGGCGTTAGACGCCCTCTCGGTCCTCACATCTTCACATATGCAGGAATGGGACCCTCTATTGTGTTCATCCACTCAACAACCAAATTACTAGGCAACGTACTTTCTCACGAATTCTATTAAAATATAAATATTTCACGACAAAGGAAACCTATTATAAACACTCACTCAGGTTAATTTTTACTGTTACACCTGTCATCAAACTCTGATCGGCATACCTACGCAATTGTGCCCCACTCTGCTTCAACTTTGTTTCTTCATAAATTCCTGAAAAATGGATATTTACTAACGAAATTTCCTACAAATACCCTTCAGATGATGCTAATTCTGATTATATTGGAATTTGTGTTGGTGGAGCTTCAGAAGATGAGTCGACTTCGTTTTGTCAACTTTCAAAGAAGCCGGTAATTTTTGATGAAAATTTTTACGAATACCTTTCAGAATGTGTAGTTTACGATTATATCGGAATTAAATATATATATATAAAAAAAAAAAAAGTGGCAGGCTTGTACACATATATAACGACACATATTAAATATGTCTACAAAATGAAACTTAAAATTTCGAAAAAAAATATTGTGATGCATCAATATGTATGTGTACGAGTGCACCAGTTTCTTTTTCACATTAAATTCTTATATAGTTGTAACTGACACACTCTGAAAAGTATATGTAGAAAATGTCATTAAAAAATTACCCATTTTTCTGAAACATATGAGGCAACAAAACAATTTTCACACTAAATACCGATATAATCGCAGTCTTCCCCCATCTGAAACGTATTTGTAGAAAATTTCATTAAAAAAAAATATTCATTTTCCTAGAAGTAGTGAGGAAACAAAAGTGGCGGGGCGCAATTGTATAGGTATGCCCTCTGGTCGACGGACTTTGGGAACTGCTATCCCTACTTTAAGGAGAAGAAAAAAAGGGTAAGAAATTAGGTGGTTGTTCCCCTCTCTGAAAGAATTTTTTTTTTTTTTTACATTTAGGTCTCACCCACCCCGAATTCCGTGCTCTTTTTCGGTTAGTTCTTACGATTTCTACTACATCCATCTCATATGACAAGTGTAATAGAAAACAAAAATACCATCATTTATTTATTTTGACACTAGCTCTGAATTCATACCACGAACTTTTGTTATTTTTCTTTTCTAAATTCTGTTGGCATAATGCGCAGAAGCATGGCTGTGTGGTAAGAAATCTGTTTTACAACCACATGGCTCCGGGTTCGGTCCCACCAGTAGGTACCTTTGCAAATCTTCTTCTATAGCCCCGGACCGACCAAACCAAACATGCGCTTATGCAGCTTTTGGGCTTTCACTCCTATTTCCAGTAATATAGGTGCGATTCAGCCCCCTCAGGCACAATTAGTGACTATTAAATTTTTCCTTTATGAATTTATATTGCGCTTAGCTGCTTATATTAATTTTTAATATTCACATGCATTTCGCTAAATCAGCCATAAATTTTAAATGGTAAATATAAAGACTGACAGTGGTTTTAGAACACATACAACCTTTTTGCAATTGTCTGTCCTGTTATGTCCATTTTCTATGTATAATCGTATGATTGTAATAAAGATTCACATCCGAGCAATGGAATAAACACTGCTGAGGAGCCTGCGATTAACAAACGAAACTAATCCAGTTTCCATCTTTGCACATGGGGCAGTTATCTCCCCCTGTTAGTGTATATAAATGTGCGTTTATGTAGTTGGAAGGGTTTTGACTCTTATTTCTAGCAATAAAGACGTGATTCAGCACTCTCAGTCAGAATTAGTAATGGTTAAATTTCTCCTACACGCACACACACATATAAACAGGGAGACATATATTTACGCTTGAAAACCAGTGCCACCCGTAATTTAGTGGTTTGGCAAAGAGCTTCCGATAGAATAAGCGCCAAACTTCAGAGAAAAGAAAAACAAACAATTACCGAAGTCGATTTGTTCGGTGAAACCCTTCGACGCGGTGCTCCAGTATGACCGCAATCCAATGAGTGATACTAGTAAATTTTGATAAAAAAATAAAGCAACATTGAAATTGGGATTCACACCTACTGCGTAGCAACTTCAGCAAGTGTCTTTTTCTACGGTCCCGGGCCGAACAAATCTTTGTAAATCGGTTTGGATGAATAACTAAAAGGAACACATCTTACACACACACTTATATTCTTTTATTCATTTATACGTTTCAGCCCTAAGGTTATGGCCATGCTGGAGCTCCACCAGTGTGTGTGTGTGTGTGTATATTTGCGTGTTTGTTTGTCCGCCACCACCGCTTGACAACCAGTGCTGGTCTGTTTACGTTACCTGTAACTTAGCGGTTCGACAAAGAGCTCCGATAGAATAAGCACCAAACTTAAGAGAAAAGAAAATACGAAAAAAAAAAAACATTTATCGGAGTTGCTTCTTTCGGTTAAAACCCTTCAAGGTGGCGCTTCAGCATGGCCGCAATCCAATGAAACTGAAATATGGTGCCTGTATCCATAGTAACAAGCAAAGTTGTAGTCTGTTTAAACTAATGTACAGGGTTTGTGGGGTGGTAAATTTTCGTAAATAAAGTACGTTGAGGATTTTAAAAAAATTATTTATGCACCTTTCCGGCCATTTCACAAGATTTTATTCATAAAAATATCAAAACTTATTACAACTTTCGAGGTCGTAATGTTTCGCTTTCATAAGGGGGTTAGCTGCCAGAAAAGTTAGTACGCCGGGCGAAGTGCTTAGCAGTATTTCGTCTGTCTTTACGTTCTGAGTTCAAATTCCACCGAGGTCGACTTTGCCTTTCATCTTTTCGGGGGTCGATAAATTAAGTACCAGTTACTTACTGGGTTCGATCTAATCGACTGGCCCCCGTCCCCACAAAATTTCGAGCCTTGTGCCTTGAGCAGAAAAGAATGTTTCGTTTTAAATTTCGTTAATTCTTCGTCGTCGTAATATTTTTGCTTTATATTAGTGAAACAGCTATCACGCAGAAAATGCTAGCTTCTAAATCTTGTTTCGTGAGTGGGTAAAATTGATCAAACTTTAAAACCTCTGTAACATTTTCGCCTTCACAACTTTGCCTCTGCCTTCTTTTCTTGTAACTTCCAGAACTTTTTTTTCTTTCTATTCTTGAGCTCTAAAACTCATAAGGCTTGTTTTCCTTCCTTTTAAAATTAAAATCTGTGACAGAAAAGACCCGTACGTACTTCCGTTCAGCAACGTGCTACTGATGTTGTCAGTTCTCCGATGTGACAAGCAAGAGTGGGCATGTCAAACTTTTGTGCATTTTGTTAGTATTTCCACCATTCGTTATCTATTTATATATTTTGCTGGAAATTCCAGTTTTTACCATATTTCGTCATGTTTCTCCATTTCATCATTTTCTTTTGAGGAGCGCTATAAGCAGTATCGACAATTTAAAAAAAAATGTTTTTCCTTTTATTTTATATATAGACTGGCTTGACCAGGGCTGGTCAACCTGAGGCCCGTGGGCCCGCAATCTTTTATCTTGCGTCCCGACTGATACTTTCTTGAAATGGGTTTATTTTACTCTTTTACGTGTTTCAGTCATTTGACTGTGGCCATGCTGGAGCACCGCCTTTTGTCGAGCACATCGACCCCAGGACTTATTCTCTGTAAGCCTAGTACTTATTCTATCAGTCTCTTTTGCTGAACCGCTAAGTTACGGGGACATAAACACACCAGCATCGGTTGTCAAGCAATGTTAGGGGGACAAACACAGGCACACAAACATACACACACACACACACAAACATACACACACACACACACAAACATACACACACACACACACACACATATATGTATATATACATACATATATACGACGAGCTTCTTTCAGTTTCCGTCTACCAAATCCACTCACAAGGCATTGGTCGGCTCGAGGCTATAGTAGAATACTCTTACCCAAGGTGCCACGCAGTGGGACTGAACTCGGAACCATGTGGTTGTTAAGCAAGCTACTTACCACACAGCCACTCCTAAGCAAACATTTTAAAAATTTCATTACAAATTAAAGGTGGTAATAAAAAATAAAAAAAGAAAGATACTACTGTTTTTGCAACGATAATATTTCATGTTAAATCAACGATCATTCATTCATTATTGTAGTAATAGCATGAGAAAGCAAAAGCTTTCGATTCTGTCAGTATACAAGTGGCCCTCAAAAAACTATAAGTGATAAAAGTGGCCAGCAATGTAATTCGAGTTGGCCAGGTCTGGGCTTGACTCAATAGAAAAGGTGTAAAACCAAGCTTGCTTTAATTAAATAAGCTCCTCTTTTTAATGAATAACTAATCATATATTGTCATCTAATACATTTCTCACTTCGCCTTCACAACTGTGCCTCTGCTTCTAGAATTTTTCTTTTTTTTTCTCTATTTACTTTTTTACTCCCTTGTTTTAGCGATTGACTGCGGCCATGCCGGAGCATCTGCCGTAAAGAGCTTTAAATTAGTGAAACAGTTATCATGCAGAAAATACTAGCTTCTAAATCCCGTTTTGTGAGTGGATAAAAACGAGCAAACTTTAAACCTCTGTAACATTGTTCTAAAATATTTTTCCGTCATTCATTGTTCGTTTACGTATTTCACTGGAAATTCCAGTTTTCACCATGTTAAATCATGTTTCTTCGTTTCAGCTTTTTTTTTCTTAGTGGAGCACTATAAGTAGTATCGCACAATTAATTTTTTTTTTGTTTTTGTTTGTTTCACACTGTCTTGACTCATTCAAAAAGATGTAAAACCAGGCTTGCTTTAATTAAACACGCACCTCTTTTTTAATGAATAACATAATCTTATATTATCATCTAATACTTAGTATTGCTGTCTCTGTTCGCCTTCACAACTTTGCCT
Organism: Octopus bimaculoides; assembly: GCF_046866305.1. Lineage (NCBI taxonomy): Eukaryota > Metazoa > Mollusca > Cephalopoda > Octopoda > Octopodidae > Octopus > Octopus bimaculoides. Next base: position 23,838,081 of record NC_142937.1, read on the forward strand.
CTGCCTTCTTTTCTTGTAACTTCCAGAACTTTTTTTTTCTATTCTTAAGCTCTAAAACTCATAAGGCTTATTTCCTAGTTTCAATGACGCAAAAGTGACCGAAATCACAACACGAAAATGGTTGCCAGTCCGTTGAAGGCCAGTAATTTTGAGGGAAGGGGGACAAGTCGATTTCATCGACACCAGTGCTAACTACTACTTTAGGGTGTGTTCTGTTACTCTTTTACATGTTTCAGTCATTTGACTGTGGCCATGCTGGAGCACCGTCTTTAGTCGAGAAAATCGACCCCAGGACTTATTCTTTGCAAGCCTAATACTTATTCTATCGGGTCTCTTTTTGTCGAACCGCTAAGTTACGGGGACGTAAACACATCAGCATCGGTTGTCAAGCGATGGTGCGGGAACACACAGACACACACACACATAGATATATATATATATATATATATATATATATATATATATATATATGCATGTGTGTGTGTGTGTGTGTGTGTGTGTGAGGCGCAATGGCCCAGTGGTTAGGGCAGCGGACTCGCGATCATAGAATCGCGAGCTGGTAGAAGGCGGCGAGATGGCAGAAACGTTAGCACGCCGTGCGAAATGCTTCGCGGTATTTCGTCTGCCGTTACGTTCTGAGTTCAAATTCCGCCGAGGTCGACTTTGCCTTTCATCCTTTCGGGGTCGATAAATTAAGTACCAGTTACGCGCTGGGGTCGATGTAATCGACTTAATCCCTTTGTCTGTCCTTGTTTGTCCCCTCTATGTTTAGCCCCTTGTGGGCAGTAAAGAAATAAGAATCGCGGTTTCGATTCCCAGACTGGGCGTTGTGAGTGATTATTGAGTGAAAGCACCTAAAGCTCCACGAGGCTCCGGCAGGGGATGGTGGCGAACCCTGCTGTACTCTTTCACCACAACTTTCTCTCACTCTTACTTCCTGTTTCTGTTGTGCCTGTAACTCAAAGGGTCAGCCTTGTCACACTCTGTGTCACGCTGAATGTCCCCGAGAACTACGTTAAGGGTACACGTGTCTGTGGATTTCTCAGCCACTTGCACGTTAATTTCACGAGCAGGTCGTTCCGTTGATCGGATCAACTGGAATCCACGACGTCGTAAGCGACGGAGTGCCAACTACAACAATATATATATATATATATATATATATATATATATATATATATATATATATATATATATATATACGACGGGCTTCTTTCAGTTTCCGTCTACCAAATCCACGCACAAGGCTTTCGTCGGCCTGAGGCTGTAGTACAAGACACTTGCCCAAGGTGCCACGCAGTGGGACTGAACCGGGAACCATGTGGTTGGTTGGTAAGCAAGCTACTTACCACTTAGCCACTCCTGCGCCTGTTGTTCTCAAAGTTTTCTATTTTTTATTAATTTCGTTTCCATTGTTTTACAAATTTGGTGTACTAATTTAGTTTTGTATGCTTATTATGAAAATGAAATTCATTTTTGCTATAAATTAATAAGTAAAAAGTTAATAGCTTTTAAAGGTTGCAAATTTTGGGTAATTTTAGTTTATCAAAAGTCACAGACACATTGGTGCCTGCATCCATAGTAACAAGCGAAGTTGTAGTCTGTTTAAACCACCGTCATGTGTATTTTCTCTACAGGTGCATTTTCTCTACAGGTGCATTTTCTTTTTAAATCGTTTGCATGCTTGTTCGACCGTTTCACATGACTTTATTCTTTAAAATTTATTAAGACTTACAAGTGAACTTGTAGTCTGCTGTCTGACCCACCATCACCACAACGCGTGTGATTTTTAGTCTGTGTAAGTTTTTTGACGATGAGTCAATCCATTAACCTTACCCCTAAACCCAAAACCATAGCCTTAACCCAAACCTTAATCCTAACCTTTACCCTGAACACGAATATAAAAGGTGTGGCTGTGTGGTAAATAGCTTGCTTACCAACCACATGGTTATGGGTTCAGTCCCACTTCGTGGAACTTTGGGCAAGTGTCTTCTACTATAGCCTCGGGCCGACCAAAGCCTTGTGAGTGGATTTGGTAGACGGAAACTGAAAGAAGCCCGTCGTATATATGTATATATATAAATATATATATGTATGTGTGTTTGTGTGTCTGTGTTTGTCCCCCCACCATCACTTGACAACCGATGCTGGTGTGTTTACGCCCCCGTAACTTAGCGGTTCGGAGAAAGACCGATAGAATAAGTACTAGGCTTCCAAAGAATAAGTCCTGGGGTCGATTTGTTCGACGAAAGGCGGTGCTCCAGCATGGCCGCTGTCAAATGACTGAAACAAGTAAAAGAGTATACCTTTCCAGCCATTTCACAAGAATTTATTCATTAGAATATCAAAACTTATTACAACTTTCGTGGTCGTAATATTTCGCTTTCATTTGGTTAATTAATTCTTCGTCGTCATAATATTCTTGCTTTAAATTTGTGAAACAGCTCTCATGCAGAAAATGCTAGTATCTAAATCCTGTTTTGTGAGTGGGTAAAAATGATCAAACTTTAAACCGCTGAAGCATTTTTCTGAATATAAATGAATAACAAAATTGGATTCAGCATGAAAAGATACACCAAGATACCAAATTTGAAAAATTTCCCTTTATTTTAAAATTAAAATCTGACAGTAGCAGAAAAAGACCTGTGAAAGACAAGGCCAACCTCAGCGAGATTTGAACTCACGACTTAAAGAGTCGAAAGAAATGCCGCTAAGCATTTTGTCTGACGTGCTACTGATGTTGCCAGTTCGCTAGTTTTCCTATGTGATCTTCTAGTAGGAGCAAACATTTGTGCATTTTGTTAATATTTCCAACATTCTCTATTTGTTTATATATTTCGCTGGAAATTCCAGTTTTCACCATGTTCTATATCATTCGTCTTCGTTTCATCATTGTCTTTTGTGGGCGCTAATAGCAGTATTGCACAATTTTTTTTTTTTTTTTTTGGTAGATTCAGACTGTCTTGACTCATTCCAAAAGACGAAAAATCAGGCTTGCTTTAATTAAACAAGCTCCGCTTTTTAATGAATAACTAATCATATATTGTCATCTAATACATAGTATTGCTTTCTCTGTTCGCCTTCACAACTGTGCCTCTACTTCGGCCTTCTTTTCTTGTAACCTCCAGAACTATTTTCTTTCTATTTACTCTTTTACTTGTTTCAGTCGTTTGACTGCGGCAATGCCGAAGCACCCGCCTTAAAGAGTTTTAGTCGAACAAATCGACCCCAGGACTTTTTTTTTAAAGCCTAGTACTTGTTCTGTCGGTCTCTTTTGCACAAAGACACACATAACGTAGCGGTTCGGCAAAACAGAACCGATAGAATAAGTACTGGGCTTTAAAAAAAATAACTCCTTGTGTCCATTTGTTCGACTAAAGACCCTTCAAGGCGGTGCCCCAGCATGGCCGCAGTCAAATGGCTGAAACAAGTTAAAGATATATACACACACAACGGGCTTCTTCCAGTTTCCGTCTAGCACATCCATCCACAAGGCTTTGGTCAGCCTGGGGCTATATTAAAAGACACTTGCCCAAGGTACTGCGCAGTGGGACTGAACCCGGAATTGTGGAGTTAGGAAGCAAGCTTCTTAACACGCAGCCACGCCTATATCAACAATGGAATATTGAGGAAATGTGTCAACCATATTATTTATTTACAAATTATATATAAGATTTTTAAAATTGTCAATTTTTATTATATTCATTATATATATTGTTTCCAGTATAAAATAATATTACTAAGAAATATTACCGGTCCCTGACACATTAGAATAATAAAAAAAACACACTACCTACACACTGGAGATATTTGCCATGGCCTCTAATATGTTTTCCCGCCTGACACGCATTTCATGTAGTCTGAGCGAAGTTGTTTCACTTTCTCAATAGGGCATTGCACTCTTTTTCTATGAAATTCTTGGGTAAATTAATGCAATTAGATTTTTTTTTAAAGGTGTTGTCTGAAATAGAATGTAACAAATAATAAAGGACGACAATGGGCGGCCAGTTGGCAGAAACGTTAGCACGCCGGGCGAAATGCTTAGCGGTATTTCTGCCGTTCGTTTTGAGTTCAAATCCCGCCGAGATCGACTTTGCTTTTCATCCCTTCGAGATCGATTAAATAAGTACCAGTTACGCACTGGGTCGATGTAATTGACTTAATCCCTTTGTTTGTCTCCTCTATGTTTAGCACCCCTGTGGGCAATAAATAAATAAAGGGCGACATTTTGCTGATATACGAAAACTGGAATTATTTCTTCGGCAATTTCCGTAAAAGATTATATTTTTTAAAATTTCTTTTACAGCTGAATGGCGTATGTCAGGGCTTCTCAAACTATCTCATGTGGCTTACCGACAGTGTTTTTTTTTATAATGTGTCAGGGACAGGTAATATTTCTTAGTAATATTAATTTATACCGGAAACAATATATATAATGAATATAATAAAAGTTGACAATTTTTAAAATCTTATATAATTTGTAAACAAATTATACAATATTACATAAGCATTTTATAATGTTTCTTTCTTTTCTGGAAACTCGTTGCGTACCGGCACTGGTCCGAGGACCACCACTTTGAGTAGGACTGGAGTATGTTTGTATAATTTTTGTGTATGCATGTATATCTACGTATGTATGCGCATGGGGGGGGGGAATTGTCAATGTTAGAAAACTACATTACTCACGACCTTTCCTCGTGACAAACATAAAAAGGCTAGGCTGAAAAGAGGGCGAATGCCGCCATCTCCTCACACCGACACTCTCAAGACCAAAGCGAAGGAACGCCTATTTTCCCATTTTTTTTTAAGACACCGATTTTTGTTGAAATTACATACATTCATACTCTCTTTTACTTGTTTCAGTCATTTGACTGCGGCCATGCTGGAGCACCGCCTTTAGTCAAGCAAATCAACCCCAGGACTTATTCTTTGGATGCCTAGTACTTATTCTATCGGTGTCTTTTTGTCTTTCAACATTTTATAGTATTCTGCATTTCGACAATACTAGTAAATCAGTTTTTTTTTTTTCTTGTGTGTTCCACATTCTGAAATAATTAAAGCAGCAGGCTGGCAGAATCGTTAGCGCATCGGACAAAACGCTTAGCGGCATTTGGTTCGCCTTTACGTTCTGATTTCAAATTCTATCGAGGTCGACTTCTACTTTCAACCTTTAGGGGGCGGTAAATACCAGTTGAGTACTGAGGTCGATGTAATCGGCTTATCCCTTCTCCAAATTGCTGGCCTTATGCCAAAATTTGAAACTAACAATAGTAATTAATTCGCATTTAAGAATATAAATATTGAAGAATATCTAAGAATGTATGTGTTATCTATCTATCTATCTATCTATCTATCTATCTCTCTATATATATAAAGATGAGAATGTGTGTGTGAATCCCTAAAACTCCAGAACTACACAACCAATTTCATTCAAATTTTACACATACCTTACTTAGGGTCCATGTAGTGTTTTAGGCAAAAAATTTTTTAACTTCTTGCCTAGTGCGAGCCCAGTGCAATATCACATATCCTCCAACTATTGCAGTATTACGTGTCAAAAGTGAAACAATAACATCTCTCTATTCTAATGTCAGATATTTTCACTTTATTACTTTCACTTTAATACTGAAAATTATCTCACGTATATACAGGCATACATACATATGCCTGTATATATGTGTACACAGTACATGTACATCTATATATAGACACCTACACATATACATGTATACATATACATCTATCTATCTATCTATATATATATATACATCTATGCATATACATCTATACATATACAACTATACATATAGACTTATACATATACATCATCATCATCGTTTAACGTCCGCTTTCCATGCTAGCATGGGTTGGACGATTTGACTGAGGACTGGCAAGCCAGAAGGCTGCACCAGGCTCCAATCTGATCTGGCAGAGTTTCTACAGCTGGATGCCCTTCCTAACGCCAACCACTCCGAGAGTGTAGTGGGTGCTTTTACGTGCCACTGGCACGAGGGCCAAAGGGCCAATATATATATATATAAAAACAAATAGTAAATGAGTATATGCATATATACGTACAGGTATGTGCATACCGACATCCACCTGTATGTATAGGTGCATATCTGGGTACAGGACATTGCAAACAAAACGTAGACGAGAAAACACAAGCCACATAGAGAACATTCTTCTTCATCAGCTACCCCCGTATAATATACATATATATATATATATATATATATATATATATATATATATATACACACAACATATATGTATTATATATATGTATGTATGCCTGTATATATGTGAGATAATTTTCAGTATTAAAGTGAAAGTAATGCAGTGAAAATATGACATTACAACATACAGTGTGTACTTATGTACACATACTCACACACACACACACACATATATATATATATATACATATGTGTGTGTACATACGTATGCGTGTGTGTATGTATGTTAATATGTACACATATATGTATATATATTTGTGGGTACATACGTATGCGTGTGTGTGTGTGTGCATGTATATTTGTTTATATGTATTTATATGTACACATATTTATGTATATATATATAAGTGCGTGTGTCTGTGTACATTGTATGCGCGCGCGCTTGCGTCAGTGCGTGTGTGTGTGTGTGTGTGTACAAACATACATTATGTGGGTGATATTTTCAACCGAGACGTTACAATCTAATCTGTTCCTTCAGGTGCCTGAATTCTGAGTATTTTTATTTTTTTTTTTTTTTTTTACTTGTTTCAGTCTTTTGACTGCGGCCATGCTGGAGCACCGCCTTTAGTCGAAGAAATCGACCCCAGGACTTATTCTTTGGAAGCCTAGTACTTATTCTATCGGTCCCTTTTGCCGAACCACGAAGTTACGGGGACATAAACACACCAGCATCGGTTGTCAAGCGATGTTGGGGGGACAAACACAGACACACAAACACACACACACACATATATATATATATACATATATACGACGGGCTTCATTCAGTTTCCGTCTACCAAATCCACTCACAAGGCTTTGATCGGCCCGAGGCTATAGTCGAAGACACTTGCTCAAGGTGCCACGCAGTGGGACTGAACCCGGAACCATGTGGTTGGTAAGCAAGCTACTTACCACACAGCCACTCCTGCGCCTATGAATACGAAAAAAGAAAGACTCTTTTTTTCAGTAATTAATAATAAATACAAAAATGATAGATCTTAGCCTTCCAAATAAAACCTGTCCCGCTTCTATACTTTTACTTACGTCCACATGGTGCCTCCTCCACATGGTGCCTCCTCCACATGGTGCCTCCTCCACATGGTGCCTCCTCCACATGGTGCCTCCTCCACATGGTGCCTCCTCCACATGGTGCCTCCTCCACATGGTCTCTTTTACCGAACCACTAAGTTACGGGGACGTAAACACACCAGCATCGGTTGTCTACCAAATCCACTCAGAAGGCTTTGGTCGGCCCGAAGCTATAGTAGAAGGCACTTGCCCAAGATGCCACGCAGTGGGACTGAACCCGGGACCATGTGGTTGGTAAGTATGAACATATATTTACTAGATTACTGATATCTATCAATGGTTTTCCCCATTGTGTTGACGTGCCAGTTTCTGTCATTAACAAAAATGTCACTACGTTTGCCGACACGCGTATGCTAGTTTTAATACAATACACCATTTCCTCAAAAGAAAGAAAGAAAAAGGAAAAAAGTAGAAATCTCATAGGGTTCATTTAATCATTGGTTAGCAGTATCAGACCCTACCCCACTTGGGTACTATTAAAGCAGCACGGACCCGAACGCGCAGTCGCGCGTCCGCGCTAGCTAGTCTTGAGTAGTCGATCCTAACCCTAACCCTAACCCTAACTTGCGTGTGCAAATGAATACGTGTTTAGGGTTAGGGTTAGGGTTAGGATCGACCACTCACGACTAGCTAGCGCGGACGCGCGACTGCGCGTTCGGGACCGTGCTGCTTTAGTAGTACCAGTAATGATTTGGCTGTTATTTCTAGCATATCGAGTAATTGTGTTATTTAACCTCTAGGCAATATTAATCCAGCTTCTCACTATCATAAAGCGCATTGCAATAACCCTAACCCTGGTGATGGTCACAACCGGAGCGCTTAAAAAAAGACTAGCTACAGCTTTAAGGCTTTAGGAAAAGAGTGGATGGTCACAGTTGGAACGCTTTTAAAAATCAAGATAGTCATGGTTTGAGCCCTCTAGATAAAAGCTTGCTTTTGTGCATCGGCGCGCGCATGTGTAAAAAAATCGGGCTCGTTCTTTTCGATTTTGTAAATATTTTATTCTGGTTTCCCGACGTCCTAAATTGCAGGTGAAACTCGACCCAGATTTAGACATAAAATTTATGAGTTGTTTTGCATATTTATGTCTAAATCTGTGATCAAAGAGTCCAGCCGTGTCCATTCCATCGGGAACATTGTCCAATATCATTTTTCTCTCTCTTTTGCATTAATAAAAATTTAAAAAATGTCAATTGAGGTAAAACCTTACTGCTATTTCTAACAAAATAAAATACGTAAAGCTCCCACGTTATTATTCATTCGATATAACAAAAAGAAACTAGTTTTGTAATCTCTACGTGGTTGCTTCACTTGCTAGAAATAGCAGCACTATCTCATTTAATGCACACTCGGTTGTTTTATATTATGCACATAATTGTTTGCGTTTTTTTCTTCTCACGAACCGAGATGGAAGCCTCTACGTGGGTGCCTACGAAAAATTAAATGAGCTGTTATAAAGGACTTTCTTCTATAATATAACATAATATAATATAATACAATATAATATTTAAATTAACGAAATTAAGTATCTAGGTCATTATAAATTCAGTGCGCAAACTTTGAACGGTTTTTTTCTCTATATCCAACAAAATATTTTATAATCAGTAACGATATTATATTTCGTGATCAGTAAAATACCTCTAAATAAGAATTTCTTCTTAACACGTGTTAAGAGGAAAACTAACATACTTTCTTCGAATTCAGCTATTTATAGAATATCAAAAATTCTCGGGGAAATATAGTTTTTCCCGTTATCTTCGAGGCTAACGTTATAAATATTGTCATCTCGTTCGCCTTAGCTCATAATTGTTTTGAAAGCTGGAGAGAAGAGTCATCGCGTAATACTTCCCAGGATTTGTAACTAATTATAAAGGTGCAGAAAAGAAACAGATCCAATGGACCACATCCCGCAGTCCTTCGAAGTCACCGAGGAATTCGGTATTAAATGGACGCATCCAAACTGTTACAGTTGTCTGGAATATATAGGAGGAGGCAGTTTCAGCAATGTGTCTATGGCTCATAACAAACTTAGTAACTCCACAGTGGCCATCAAAAAACTGTCACGGCCGTTTGCCACGTTAATGGACACTAAACGTACATACCGCGAAGTATGTTTGCTAAAGCACATGAAACACAAAAATGTCATCGATCTGGTCGATATATTTACAACAGCAATATGTAAAAACGATCTGGATAATCTCTACCTTGTTTCCACATTCTATCCGAGAGATTTGAAAATGATGTTGGAAAGCGAGGAGATGGGGTTACCCCTCATCAGGTCCTTGGTCTACCAAATATTCTGCGGACTTTATTATATTCATTCAGCTGGGGTCATCCACCGTGACTTAAAACCCAGCAACATCGGTGTTACTGCTGATAATTGCATCAAAATTATGGATTTTGGCCTGGCCCGACAGGTCAGTCTTAAAATGACGGGTTATGTGCAAACCCGATGGTACCGAGCACCAGAAATAATCCTGAACTGGGAAAAATACAATCAAACAGCAGATGTGTGGTCTGTGGGTTGTATCCTGGGTGAAATGTTAACAAAACGAGCTGTGATACGAGGGCATAATTTCTCTGACCAAATGAAGCAGATATTATGTCTAGTCGGAACACCGGATTATGAAATGCTAAAGAAATTTACTTGTGAAGAAGCTGTTGCTATGATAAAACAATATGGTACTTTTGTAAAACAGGATTTTTCAACTTTTTTTAATACCACAGATGAAGAGACACTTAATCTTTTGGATCAGATATTTAATTTAGATGTAGATAACCGAATCTCTGTGGATGAGGCAATGAAACATTGTTTCTTTGAGGACCATTTCCAACAGACTGATTTTATGCGTGCACAACATTTTTGTGACAGATATTCCGATATGGAATTAAACAAAATAGAATGGTTAGGTCTTATTTACGAGGAAATCAAAAACGTCAATCCTGACTAATACACAAATACACACATAAAAGTTTATACCCGCGCTATTTAAAGTATGTTTTCAGGTCATGAGTTGGTGTTAGCATTTCTCAAGTATTTACACTTCTTTATTATTGTTTCTCAATCTGATCTCTGTTCAATATAAAAAATTTAAAGACATATAAATTAAAAACATTGTCGATATTCAGATATCACTGCCTTGATAAACACTGCAAAATTTTTTAATTGAGCAAAAACAATAAATGAAGAAGAGAAATATATTTTAAAACAATATCGTGTTTTGTTATCTTTTAGGAATGTATCGTTGATTGTTAATTATTCTCTTAATTTAACAACTTCTATTTTCTTAAACTCCCACCACCAGGTTATTTTATAATGCGCGCACTTGTTATATGTCATGCTACAAATAATTACAGGAACTGAGGACCTTTTAATCATTGTCAATTTCGCATTTACTAATTGGATGTTTATTTCATTGTTGATCGGTGTATCTTGGCTTTTCCTTGTTTATATGCTTGCATTTATTTTGAAATTTTTGTTTATTTCTACACATCTCTTTGAGTGCTTCCAAACGCGACGATATATATATATATATATATTCGAAACGTCAGGTTAGAATAGAGACAGCTAATGAAGGAATATTCCAAGTGGCTTTCCGTTTTCCTATGTGTTCGTTCCGTTGTCTGTAGTTCATTGTTCTAACGTCCTGTACCCTGATATGCATATATATACACATGTAGATGTACATATGTGTATATACATGTATATATATTCTTTGTATTATTATATATATATATATATATAGTGCTTTAATTTTATGTATTTTTAAGAATTTAAATATAACGGATCGGTTGTACATTTAAGAGAAATGCGAATCTCCACTTTGTAAGCAAGGCATGTATTTAAGGAAGATTGTCCGTATTTAGTTTCAATGCTATGTAAATTTGAATTTTTAAAGTTCATGTTTATTTACAAATAGTGAGTAATCCCCCACTTTATAATCGGTACTGTATTGGCGTGAGAGAGAGAGAGAGAGAGAGGTGGAAAAAATAGTAATCATATATAAATACATATTTTAAGCCAAAAGTCACACAACTAACTTTTGTTTGGTAAATCATTAATGAAAAACTGTCCTAACAGGTAATTTTTCAATAAGAAAATAGTCCTGGCATTTAGTTTTACATTTAATTATCGTGTTATGAAATAGACGATGAAAGCATTTAGTAATTAAACTACAATAACTAGCCTACTACTACTATGTAACTAGTACTTTCAGTTTGTACCACGGTGCATTTTAAGCTTTACAACATCTGCGTACATGCTAATTTATCTCACATGAGCGAAACAGTTGAAGCTGAGGAAGGTACCATCTGAAGTTGGTGGTATCGTGGTAATGGGTTCTTGGATACATTGTGTCTTTATTTCATTCCGTTTGGATTTGAAAGCAGCACATAAGAACGTGCAACGTAGTCTGATTCGAGAACTTATGCTTTACTCGTTCGATCTGGGCCATAAACGCCGTGGAAGCAACGAAAAACATTTGTTGTGCGAAAGGTGATGGCTCAAGTGAGATCTTATGGTATTAGTTACGAGAGTGTTACTTATAGACTGTGGAGGCGCAATGGCCCAGTGGTTAGGGCAGCGGACTCGCGGTTTCGATTCCCAGACCGGGCATTGTGAGTGTTTATTGAGCGAAAACACCTAAAGCTCCACGAGGCTCCGGCAGGGGATGGTGGCGAACCTTGCTGTACTCTTCCACCACAACTTTCTCTCACTCTTTCTTCCTGTTTCTGTTGTACCTGTAATTCAAAGGGTCAGCCTTGTCACGCTGAATATCCCCGAGAACTACATTAAGGGTACACGTGTCTGTGGAGTGCTCAGCCACTTGCACGTTAATTTCACGAGCAGGCTGTTCCGTTGATCGGATCAACTGGAACCCTCGTCGTCGTAAGCCAACAACAACTTATAAATCACGTGGGTTTATTTACATTTCTGAAGACTATCGTCGGTTTCTGTAAAAAATTTTAGATTTTTTTTTTTTTACATATGGAGTTGTGGGGAAAAGGGGATCTCTTGAAGTCGGCGTAAAAGCGAAAGAGACAGAGAAAGCGCGACTGGATCAGGGAAGTTCTTTTGAAGTTGGCGTGACGTGTGTGTGCGTGTGCGAGACAAAGTGTGGTGTGTATGTGAAGTTGTTTTGTTAGTATGTGTGAAGAGACAGAGCAATGGTGCTGGTGTGTGTATATGTGTGAGAAAGAGAGATAGGGTAGGTATGAATGGCTTCAGTAACACAACACACGCGCACACACACATATATAAATACAAGATCTACATATACATATATATGTATAGACATACATAGAGGGATATATATATATATATATATATATATATATATATATATATACAAGATCTACATATGCATATATATATATATATATATATATATATATATATATATATATACAAGATCTACATATGCATATATATATATATATACATACATACATACATAGAGGGATGTATATATATATATATATAAATACAAGATCTACATATGCATATATATGTATATACATTCATAGAGGGATGTATATATATATATATATATATATATATATATATATATATATATATATATACAAGATCTACATATGCATATGGGATATATATATATATATTCATATATAGAGGGATGTATATATATAGATGTACATATATACATGCAATGAATTTGTATTTTATTTATTTTATTGTGCCTTCGGATTTCATTTTGATAATGAATGGCAGTCAAAGATAATGACTTTTTCCTTTTATATGTTGTATAGTGATCTTAGAAATGATATGAACTTCTTGCTCAATTAAAAAGAAAAAGTACAATTAATATAATCGTAACAGATTCTTAAAAGAATGTCTTTGTGCAATATTTTATTTTAAAATGTGTATTATGAAGAAAGTTATGAAGAAATAAAAGTCGACGGGTACTGAACTGTGAAGTCAACTTTATAAAAAAATTACCATAGGCAGTCTCCTATTTTATGGTGCAATTTAACCAAAGAGTAAATTTAATACCAGAAATTAAAAAGAAATTAACTGAGAAGAATCGAAATGTGCTAAGAATTCATATGTCGTCACGTCGTGTCTTCCAATTTCCTTTATAGAAGATATTCCCTACTTAATATTTTGAATACATTCCACTGTACCAGTTTAAATTACATTAACAGAGGAGTAAAACTTTTTGAAGTATTTGGTTCTATATTTGAAGTAGAGGGTTTTTTTCTAAACACTTTTTAACAGCTTATCAAATGTGGAGCTATGTGGATTTGGGGTATTGCACTCGCGATCATGGTTTCAATCCCAGAACCAGGTAGTGCTTTTGTGTTCTTCAGCAAAACATTCCATTTCTCGTTACTCCAGTTCATTCTGTTGTAAATGGGTAATGGTGAGACTGACAGGCATCCCATTCAGGAGAAATGCTGTGATCTTGTTCACTTATACGCCTTTGAAACTGAGTAACTGGTCCTATGAGTCCAGGGTACTTACATTTTTTTTGGCAATCCTTCGGAGATGGTATATCAAAACTAAAATTATTTGGCAATTTCCCAAAAAATATTTTATTCAATATTTTTTTAAAGCTGAATCGCTTATGTTTATGTATTTTTGTGCTTGTATACATGCATGCACCTAAACACATATACAAATTTACAGACACATACATGTACGTACACACACTCACACACACACAAATAAACACATGCAAACGTGCAAAAAATACATAAACAAGCAATTTAGATGAAAAAAAATTGAAGGACGACATTTCCTTTTACAGAAATTGCTGCACTGATAGTTTCATTGATATACCATCTCTGAAGATTCGCCCCCCCCCCTTTTTTTTTTGAGATATATCTATCTTATCCCTTATCCTTTGTGTCCATTGATTTTGGAGTTGGATTTTCAATTTCTTTGAATTGTTTACTTCTGGTTAAATTGCCTCCTAAAATAGGATATTGCATTCATTTAATTTTTATTTTCGTGCGCAAAACAGAAATAACATAATAGTGCACCATCCCGAAACTTAGTACACTTGGAAACCTCTTGCTTGGACAAGTGTTGCCACTTGAAAGCTACGCATAAGCACAGGCAGGAATGTAGAGGAAGATAGGAAGACACCCCCTTACATACATACATACATGCATACATATATATATATATATATATATATATATATATATATATATCATTCCAGGGTGATTCTATCTCATTCCAGGGTGAAAAACTAGAGGTAGTCGATAGCTTCCGCTATCTGGGCGACCAAGTTAGTAGTGGGGGTGGGTGCGCTGAAAGTGTAGCTGCTAGAATAAGAATAGCCTGGGCAAAGTTTAGAGAGCTCTTACCCCTGCTGGCGACAAAGGGACTCTCACTCAGAGTAAAAGGCAAACTGTATGACGCATGCGTACGAACAGCCATGCTACATGGCAGTGAAACATGGGCTGTAACTGCTGAGGACATACGTAAGCTTGCAAGGAATGAAGCCAGTATGCTCCGTTGGATGTGTAATGTCAATGTGAATACCCGTCAGAGTGTAAGTATCTTGAGAGAAAAGCTGAACATTAGAAGCATCAGTTGTGGTGTGCAAGAGAGACGATTGCGCTGGTATGGACATGTGGTGAGAATGGATGAGGATAGCTGCCTGAAAATGTGCCACACCCTAACAGTCGAGGGAACCTGTGGAAGAGGTAGGCCCAGGAAGACCTGGGCTGAGGTGGTGAGGCAAGACCTTCGTACATTGGGCCTCACCGAGGCGATGACTACTGACCGAGACCTTTGGAAATGTGCTGTGCGTGAGAAGACCCGGCAAGCCAAGTAAGATCGTTGCCAGTGCCCCTGCACTGGTTCTTGTGCGGGTGGCACATGAGATGCACCATTTTGAGCGTGGCCGTTTTCGTGCGGGTGACACGTAAAAGCACCCACTACACTCTCATATGTATGTATGCATGCATGTATGTGGGGTGTCTATATATATATATATATATCATCATCATCATCATCATCATCGTTTAACGTCCGCTTTCCATGCTATCATGGGTTGGACGATTTGACTGAGGACTGGTGAAACCGGATGGCAACACCAGGCTCCAGTCTAATTTGGCAGAGTTTCTACAGCTGGATGCCCTTCCTAACGCCAACCACTCAGAGAGTGTAGTGGGTGCTTTTACGTGTCACCCGCACGAAAACGGCCACGCTCGAAATGGTGTCTTTTATGTGCCACCCGCACAAGCCAGTCCAGGGGCACTGGCAACGATCTCGCTCGAAAATCCTACGGGAGCCAGTCAGGCGGTACTGGCAACGGCCACGCTCAAAATGGTGCATCTCATGTGCCACCCGCACAAGAACCAGTCCAGGGGCACTGGCAACGATCTCGCTCGAAAATCCTACGGGAGCCAGTCAGGCGGTACTGGCAACGGCCACGCTCAAAATGGTGCATCTCATGTGCCACCCGCACAAGAACCAGTCCAGGGGCACTGGCAACGATCTTACTTGGCTTGACGGGTCTTCTCACGCACAGCACATTTCCAAAGGTCTCGGTCAGTAGTCATCGCCTCGGTGAGGCCCAATGTACGAAGGTCTTGCCTCACCACCTCAGCCCAGGTCTTCCTGGGCCCACCTCTTCCACAGGTTCCCTCAACTGTTAGGGTGTGGCACTTTTTCACGCAGCTATCCTCATCCATTCTCACCACATGTCCATACCAGCGCAATCGTCTCTCTTGCACACCACAACTGATGCTTCTAATGTTCAGCTTTTCTCTGATGATACTTACACTCTGATGGGTATTCACATTGACATTACACATCCAACGGAGCATACTGGCTTCATTCCTTGCGAGCTTACGTATGTCCTCAGCAGTTACAGCCCATGTTTCACTGTCATGTAGCATGGCTGTTCGTACGCATGCGTCATACAGTCTGCCTTTTACTCTGAGTGAGAGTCCCTTTGTCGCCAGCAGGGGTAAGAGCTCTCTAAACTTTGCCCACGCTATTCTTATTCTAGCAGCTACACTTTCAGCACACCCACCCCCACTACTAACTTGGTCGCCCAGATAGCGGAAGCTATCGACTACCTCTAGTTCTTCACCCTGGAATGAGATAGAAGTTGTTTCCTGTTTGTTTACAGTCTTTATTGCACCTGAACATCTGCCACAAACAAAAACTAACTTGCTAGTTAACCTGCCTTTGATGTTGCTGCACCTCTTATGTGTCCATAGCTTGCACCGGGTACATCTTATAGAGTTACTACCTACTCCTTTTCTACATACTGAGCAGGGCCATCTACCTGAAGGGGTTTGTGTTTTATCTACCTTCCTACTTATTAGGATTTTGGTTTTAGCTAGGTTGACTCTAAGGCTCTTCAATTCTAGACCTTGCTTCCACACCTGAAACTTCTCCTCTAGTTCTGATAGTGACTCCGCAATTAGGGCAAGGTCATCAGCATAGAGGAGCTCCCAGGGGCAACCTGTCTTGAACTCCTCTGTGATTGCCTGGAGGACTATGATAAATAAGAGGGGGCTGAGGACGGAACCTTGGTGGACCCCTACCTCTACCCGGAATTCATTGCTGTACTCATTTCCAACCCTCACCTTACTGGCAGCATCTCTGTACATGGCTCGCACAGCTCTGACTAACCATTCTTCTATCCCAAGTTTCCTCATTGACCACCAGATAAGGGATCGGGGGACCCTGTCAAAGGCTTTCTCCATGTCAACGAAAGCCAGGTACAGAGGTTTATCCTTAGCCAGGTATTTCTCCTGCAACTGTCTCACTAGAAATAAGGCATCAGTAGTGCTTTTACCTGGCACGAACCCAAACTGCATCTCATCTAAATTGATTCGCTCCCTAATTAGTTGGGCTATGACCCTCTCTGTAACTTTCATAACCTGATATATATATATATATATATATATATATATATATATATATATATATATATATATATGTACATATGTGTGTGTGTGTATATATATATATATAAATATATGCATATATATATGTGTGTATATATATATATATATATATATATATATATATATATATATATATATATATATGGGTACAGGACGTAAACAACATGAAATGTGAAAACAAATGAGTTAAATACGCAAATAATGAGAGAAAAAAAAAGGAAGAGTAATACAAAGAATGACTCTTCATTGGTTGTTGGCTGTGTATCTACTCCCCTGAGTTAGGATACAAATTAATTTATTAATTAATCAACATATTCACCATATGTAGAAGCACCAACATTTTTTAAGTGTTTAGGGCCTCTATGGTTCTTAACCCAGCCCTGTGTGTGTGTGTGTGTGTGTGTGTACACAGCACTGGATCGCCGATTAACCAAAATAAGAAGGTGCTTAGGACGTCAAGCGAAGTAGGGGCATTACAGAAATGGTTTATGGCTCAAAAGAAATCACTTTAAACTTGCTAAAATAATATTTGGGATTCTTTGATGCTTATCTCTACTAAGTATAGACATTGCAATTAAAAAAATGGGAGCAAACTTTTCAAATATAGATGAAGTGGACATATAAAAAAAATAAACATTATTTTCCATCTTAACTGTTAGTTTCACTTTATTTCGAATAATTCCAATTTTTTAAATAGTTTATTATTGTTAATATTTTGAATTACATATATATGGGGCACCAAAACCTTTTAAGTACTTAAGGCCTCTATGGGTTTTAATCTGATACTGACACCCACATAAATACATACATACATATCATCATCATCATCTTCATCATCATCGTTTAACGTCCGCTTTCCATGCTGGCATGGGTTGGACGATTTGACTGAGGACTGGTGAAACCGGATGGCAACACCAGGCTCCAATCTAATTTGGCAAAGTTTCTACAGCTGGATGCCCTTCCTAACGCCAACCACTCAGAGAGTGTAGTGGGTGCTTTTACGTGTCGCCTGCACGAGAGCCAGTCAGGCGGTACTGGCAACGGCCACGCTCAAAATGGTGTCTTTTACGTGCCACCCGCACAAGAACCAGTCCAGCGGCACTGGCAACGATCTCGCTCGAAAATCCTATGAAGGCCAGTCAGGCGGTACTGGCAACGGCCACGCTCAAAATGGTGCATCCCATGTGCCACCTGCACAAGAACCAATCCAAGGGCACAGGCAACGATCTCACTTGGCTTGCCGGGTCTTCTCACGCACAGCATATTTCCAAAGGTCTTGGTCAGTAGTCATCACCTCGAAGAGGCCCAATGTTCGAAGGTCTTGCCTCACCACCTCAGCCCAGGTCTTCTTGGGCCTACCTCTTCCACGGGTTCCCTCAACTGTTAGGGTGTGGTACTTTTTCACGCAACTATCCTCATCCATTCTCACCACATGTCCATACCAGTGCAATCGTCTCTCTTGCACACCACAACTGATGCAATTAGTGCAAGGTCATCAGCATAGAGGAGCTCCCAGGGGCAACCTGTCTTGAATTCCTCTGTGATCGCCTGGAGGACTATGATAAATAGGAGGGGACTGAGGACGGAACCTTGGTGGACCCCTACCTCTACCTGGAATTCATTACTGTACTCATTTCCAACCCTCAACTTACTGGCAGCATCTCTGTACATGGCTCGCACAGCTCTCACTAACCATTCTTCTATCCCAAGTTTCCTCATTGACCACCAGATAAGGGATCGGGGGACCCTGTCAAAGGATTTTTCCATGTCAACGAAGGCCAGGTACAGAGGTTTATCCTTGGCTAGGTATTTCTCCTGCAGCTGTCTCACTAGAAATATGGCATCAGTGGTGCTTTTACCTGGCACAAACCCAAACTGCATCTCATCTAAATTGATTCGCTCCCTAATTAGTTGGGCTATGACCCTCTCCGTAACTTTCATAACCTGCTCTAACAGCTTGATGCCTCTGTAATTATTTGTATCTAAAGCGTCACCTTTACCTTTGTAGCAGTTGACTATGGTGCTGCTACACCAGTCATTGGGTATGACTCCTTCATGTATCACCTGGTTCGTAATATGGGTGACTAGGATGTAGCCAACACTGCCAGATATTTTGAGCATCTCTGCAGTGATTCCTGATGGGCCGGGGGCTTTCCCTGTCTTCATACTCGTAATTGCTTTATCTACCCTGGTACTGTCAACTCGGATAGCTGGTCCCTCTGTTGGGTCGACATACGGCAGGCTCTCTTTCTCCCATTCATTCTCTTTATTAAGCAATCTATCGTAGTGGCATCTCCAGACCTCTTTCTTTGCAGCCTCATTTAGTGCAAGCGTACCATCATCCATGCAAACACATTTCTCTCCTACGACATCACTATTCTCTCTCTAGGGACGAAATCCAAAATTACAGGTAAAAAATCAATTAAAATCAATTTATAAAAAATCAAAATTAAATTGAGCTTTATAGATAAAATATATAGTTTTAGGGAAAATAACCAAGTTTCAAGAACTCATCGATGAAAATCCACTATCACATATAGAAAAATTAACAATTAAAAGCACAATAAATGAGTATAATATAAAACAAAGTAAATATTATAAGATAAAGATAATAAAATGACTACACGTGTTTCATAACTAATTTTCAAATAGAAAGGAAATTTAAATCGATTAAAATCAATTAAAATCAATTGAAATTATCGAAAATAAATTCTATTAAAAAATATAGCTAATCTTCAGGTCAATAATTAAATTAAATAAATATATATATCTCAACCAACAATAAGTACCAAATGAATTCATATGAAATACTTATTTATATATATATATATATATATATATATACACACACACACACACACACACACACATTCATTCATTCACTGCTGATGTCATAGTCAAAGGCACCTACTACTTCCTTTACAGTGGTCAGTGAACAGGTGGAAGCAATAATGAAGAATGCTTTGATCATGTAAAGGAAATGACGGTTTGTCTCTTAATACTGATGGTGTAATAATGAACCGCTTGTATAGTCTATAAAATGCTTAGTGACAGGAAGGACAAGATGGATATATCCGGCTATGAAAATCAATCCCAGAATTACGTTTGAGTGCATCATTGTTTTTTCAAGTATTGTAAGTGGATGCAAAATGCCAATGATGACCAGGATATATGGATATATATAACACAGGAATTCAAGACAGGATGCCCCTGGGAGCTCCTCTATGCTGATGACCTTGCACTAATTGCGGAGTCACTATCAGAACTAGAGGAGAAGTTTCAGGTGTGGAAGCAAGGATTAGAATCGAAGGGCCTTAGAGTTAACCTAGCTAAAACCAAAGTCCTAATAAGTAGGAAGGTAGACAAACCACAAACCCCTTCAGGTAGATGGTCCTGCTCGATCTGTAGAAAAGGTGTAGGTAGAAACTCTATAAGATGTACCCAGTGTAAGCTATGGAGACATAAGAGGTGCAGCAATATCAAAGGAAGGCTAACTAGGAAGATAGTTTTTGTATGTGGCAGATGCTCAGGAGCAATATACACTGAAAATGTGCAGAGAACAACTTCTGCCACATTCCAGGGAAAAAAACTAGAAGTAGTTGATAGCTTCTGTTACCTAGGTGACCAAGTCAGTAGAGGGGGAGGGTGTGCTGAAAGTGTAG
>NC_142937.1:23866413-23873913 GCF_046866305.1 Octopus bimaculoides
ACATCTGGAAAAAAACGGGAGAGTCGTGGTTGGAATAATACTGTTCAAAATAATTCTGCTTGATCAGGGAATTTGGGTTTAAAAGGCAAAAGCAACGTTGGTATCACTAATAGTAACAACCCTATCACCGTACGAACTCACAAGGTAGCTTGTTGTGGCACGACTTAGCTTCACCTGCAAGAAATCCCAGCCAAATCTCCCGCAAATCACATGCATCCTTTAAATAATGTGGTTCTGAATTCCCAAAGCATATGTTAAAAAAACAAAGTCATCACGACTGCAAGATTTGTCATGGATATATTTCTTCAATGCCGACCTTCTAACCCTTTATTATAAACTATTCTGGCATGCTTTAAATAATTTTACGCGATACAGTTACTGGAATAACAGAGCCATGATGTGGACGTAGTTATTGAATATAACACCACGTGACCTTATAAGTGTACACAACGCCCAATTGTTATTTATGCTGTCACGCGGTATTTTCACTGGATAAATAATAGAGCTGTAAACTAGTGGCGCAACAGTCGTTCGTACAAACGTATGAACCTTTATTCTCGTGACCAGCTTCATAAAACCACACTGCATCTCAGATGATGGCAAACTGAGCCATAATCACTTCATAAGGTGCAGCGAATTTTCAGAGTAGCGTCGACATAATTGTGTTATAGATCGAGGTCCTTCCATTTCGCACGTCTTTTGAAAATCACAGAGATGTGAAACCGGTGAAGTAAATGCTAATAAATATATTTAAAGACCCCCGACTAGTTTTCTCTTACATTTTTTAAATATTTCTACTTGTATGTATGTATGTATGTATGTATGTATGCATGTATGTATGTATTTATGTATGTATGTATGTGATATGAAATAGGTAAATTGAAATCTTTAGGTAAATTAACTCAGCAAATAGTTTTTCCATAACTCCCAATTCCAATATGTATTTTGACTCACATACAGCACCAAGTATGGATACATACACATTGTAATATTGGAAGCAGATGTTCTTCAAGAGGAAACAGCTGGAATTTACCCTAACTTATACTACCCACGCATACACACACGTATGTATGTATGTACGTACGGACGTATTCGATGGAGTTTGCAAACAAAAGAAAGTGACATTCAACACTCTTGGTTTTTGGTACGTGTATTTATTAACAGTTTAACTCAGCTTAACGTTACAGAAAGTTTCGTAGTTGTGAAGCATGTCCACCTCATCAGATGTTTAGAGAAGTGTGGAGAGGATTTAAAAAGAAATTTCAAATGTATTCTGGGTATTTCGTCTGCCGTTGGTCAGCTCAGTTGTTGGTCTTCTTGCTATTACTGCAACATTACGTGCGTTAATTTTTATGACTTGCAACAACCAGGAGTGTTGTTTTCTTACAGAATTCTTTTTTTTTTTTTTTTTTTGCTGAAGATTGGCTGCTGAAATAAATCATTTCACAACTGATAGAAAAATACCCAAACTTGCATAATAATTTGTGCATGTTCTCGATAAGGTTTCTGATAGTGTCGTTCTATGAAGACGCCATCAGCATCGGTGACTGTTTCGATGCAGAACCTGAAATCGTTGACATGCCTGCACCAAAAGGTTTTTATCCTTTTCAGACATTGTATGATGAATAGCGGCTTTCTGTGATGGAATTGTATTATGAGTATGACGATTAATCTCTCCTTCAACAATGCTCCAAATATTAGTTTATGGGATTTATATCTGGCGATTTTTGCAGGCCACAAGTTTGATCTTACGTGATCGTAAATATTGTCTGATATGCATTAAGAAGGCTTTGTGAGAATGTGCCGAGTTTTGGCGAAACGCGTAAAGCCTCCCACTTTGTACTTCATCCATCCAAGTCTTAACAACTGTCTACAGCACCTGAACGTATCCAGTAGCATTAATTCTAAGACTCTGTGAAAAGATGTGCGGAAGTATCACACGACGGTCATTACTCTCTACTTTTAAAACCATCACAGTTGCTGGTCTCTTAGCGAACATCACTTTGGAGACACCAGAAGAATCTGTACATAACTATGAGTCATCTCTTTTTCGGTTTTAGTCGAAATGTCTCATATCAGAAAAAAAAAATCTGAAAATAATAAAGCATGCTATGATCTCGAGGAATTTAAAATTCGTTAAGTAACCGCTTGGTACGGAGTTAACGCTTTTCCTGTATTTTTGTTGATATGAATTGGTATCTCCTCATTACATACGATGCTGGTGCCCTGTATCAAATATCTTCGTGCTTCACAGTTCAAATAGTCCAGTCCGACACCTAAATTCTTATGAACGTCTTTGAGCATTAGTCTATTAACTGGTTCAGGTAGGTCCTGATTTGGGGCTAAATGATAGGATCTCTGTATTTTGTTACCACCTCCAGGACGACTTGCACAAATCCAGACTGTATTACCACTGAGGAACCTGCACGTGGTCGCTGGAAATAGCGAGAGATAATTAAGTTTTTTTTTTTTTAAGATAAGATGGTCATGACTGGAATGTATCAGATCATAGATCTGTTCTATTAAGATTCATCAGGAACGAAACAGTGGTAGCGATAACCACAAAGGTTACCACTATGCTGCTCTCACTACCACCACCACCACCACCACCACCACCACCACCACCACCATCATTAATATCACCATAAGCCCCCCCCCCATCACCACCACCACCACCTTCGTCACTCTCATCACCAACACTACTACCAATACCAGACTGCCAATACAACCAGTATTACAACTATTACCATAACATCACAGCCGCCACCACCACCGCCGCTGCCACCACCAACACCACCACCACCACCACCGTTCCTACCGGCCTATCACCCCTTCTAGGAATACTACCACGCAACTACCCAACACCACGACCTCCACCACCACAACCACCGCCACCACCACAAGGGTATTCCAGCCTCATGCAATTAATCCCACCACAACAAACACTACCTTGCTAATCACTATCACCTGTATTGCCACCACCACCACCAACACCACCACCACTACCTCCAAGAAGACGACCACCACCACCGACACTACTACTACTATTGCGACAACAGCTAAGACAATGACGACGACTACCACTATCACCACCACTAACACCACCACCTCCACCTCCACTACTACTACTACTACTACTACTACTACTACTACTACTACTACTACTACTATCGCTACTACTACTACTACTGGCACCATTACAACTACTACAACTAATATCACCACCACCACTACTACCACTATTATTGCTTTACCACCACCATCACTAATACCCCCACTATTACAACAACTACTACTACTACTACCACCGTTAGCATAACCATAGCCACTACCACCACCAAAAGCTACCACCACCACCACCACCACCACCACTACTCCTCCTCCTCCTCCTACTCCTACTACTACTACTACTACTACTAACATCAGACAACCACGTTATCCCCCACATCAGCGGCGGTAACAACGGCATCGGCGATAAAACAAACCACCGCCAGAATCACTAACGCCTACCATAACCACAACTACAACAACAACAAACACAAGTCCATCTACCTGCTTCTACTGGCTCACTTGATCTGGTAGAAACAGCAGCCTACGTTCTGAGTTCAAATTCCGCCGAGGTCGACTTTGCCTTTCATCCTTTCGGGGTCGATAAATTAAGTACCAGTTACGCACTGGGGTCGATGTAATCGACTTAATCCGTTTGTCTGTCCTTGTTTCTCCCCTCTATGTTTAGCCCCTTGTGGGCAATAAAGAAATAAGAAACAGCAGCCTAATTTCACACCAATCACAAGCCCGTCGTCTTAGAAACTGGCAGATAAGAATCCTAAGCTTAGCAAAACTAGTCAGATAATGTTGTTCAAGATTTCTTTATACAAAGGAAATATACGGATTGGTCACGGCTATGAGGTTTTGGATCATGTATGTTCTGTCGGGGCTGACCTAGTGTTAAATAATCCTTTCTACTATAGGTTCAGGGCCTGAAATTTTGGGGGAGGAGACTAGTCGATTACATCGACCCCAGTGTTTCACTGGTACTTAGTTCATCGACCCTGAAAGGATGAAAGCAAAGTCGACCTTGGTGGAATTTGAATTCAGAACGTAACGACGGACGAAATATGGCTAAGTAATTCGTCCAGCGTGCTAATGATTCTGCCAGCTCGCCGCCTTGACTAGCATTAAATAATGATGACAAAAACTAGCATACGTCTCAAATTGTTATCACCAACAACACCATTAGCACCACCACCACCACCACCGCCGCCGCCGCCGCAGCAGCAGCCGCCGCCGCCGCGCCGCCGCCTTGTATCAATGGACATTGATCTTGAATCATTGGACATCTAAGTATGGTTATGCACACGGACTTATATATTGGAGTGTCTATAACTATTTGTATGACCTCATGTACTGTTTGTAGGCTTTTTATGTGCCTTGTATTTTTATATTTTTACATTTTTATATTGTTATATTTTATATTTTCATTTTTCCTTTATTTATTTTATTCTTGTTGTACCCTTATTTTTATTTTTATTTTTATTTCTATTTCATTTTTGTTTTATCTCTTACTGTATATTTGTATGGAATTTTTTGTGAATCTCTGAAGTGGCCTAGCGAATCGTGCATGTACCCACATTTCAGCATTTCATCCGCTGATTACTCCGGCAGGAGCTATTCGGATAGAATGGGGCATGCCAACTCTAGGCCGAAACAGCTGTAAGTTTATGTTTATTCTCAAATTCCTTATGTACTTTTATTTGTAAACCCGGTTGTCAATATAACATGGTTTGTCATAAACACTTGTATTTTGTGGTTTTTTTGTCACTTTAGTTACAAATTAAGTTAATTAATTCAACGGGATACACTGTCTGCAAGTCGTTGGGTACAGCATTTTATCCTCCATTTTCTAATTGCTATATAAATTTAGGGTAAAACAAATCCCCCTTTTACCCGCACCCACTTATTACACTTGGTATAAAACTAGTGTAACAATAACTGGGTACCCTCCCAGCAGTATATTGGATAGATACTATCCCTTAGTGGGTTGAATCCTCACCCCCTAACTCTCTTGCATTATATATATATATATATATATATATATATATATATATAAATAAAGGAGTTACGACGCAAAAACGTATAAATTCAAATGAACATATTTATCTTCTTCAATATATATTTCAGTATAAAGAATTCATTAAGAGACTTAAATCAAAATTTCTTTACATATCATTCAGGAATAAATCTAACATCATAAAATATACATTCTGTTTAAAAACACAAACCGTTCATGGCGAAAACATTTCACAATTTTTTCGCCATGAACGGTTATATTTATTCCTGAATGATGTGTAAAGAAATTTTGATTTAAGTCTCTTAATGAATTCTTTATACTGAAATATATATTGAAGAAGATAAATATGTTCATTTGAATTTATACGTTTTTGCGTCGTAACTCCTTTATTATTATTAATATAACCAAAATGATCGATTCTTGAAGAGTCTGCATACCTTCACTGTCGTTTTTTTTCTGCTATTTTGGTGATGATTTTTTGAGTTAGCTTACCAATTATTTTTGTTGGTAGTTAATTTATAATGTATATATATATATATATATATATATATATATATATATATATATATATATATATATATATATATATATATAATTATACGATTGAACGTCACGCATCCTCTTCCAAGTAAGTTTCATCTATGTATGTATGTATGTATGTATGTATGTATGTATGCATGTCTGTCTGTCTGTATGTATGTATGTATGTATCTATCTCTCTCTCTCTCTCTCTATATATATATATATATATAATATATATATATATATAATATATATATATATATATATATATATATATATATATATATACGGTAAGTTTAGAGGGAATACTTGATAAACGCATGCACCTGTATATGCCAGATAGTGGCAGAGGTGAGAGAATATATCACACACACACACACACACACACACACACACACACACACACACACATATATATATATATATATATATATATATATATATATATATATATATATATACATATATATATACACATACATTAGATTTTAACGTGTATAAGGAACCCTTCTTTGTAAAAAAATTAGGTTAAAAAAATATGGGTGTTTCTTATACTTAGATAGTATTAAAATCCCTTACAAAACCTTTTTTTTTCAAATTTTAAGCTCCCAAAATTAGGATATTCCTTATACACGTGGGTTCCTTATATACATTAAAATACGGTATATACACACGCACACCCCCACCACCGCTATTATCACCGCCTTCATTGCTAAACCAATACTAGTTGTAATAAACTTGTTGAAATACTTCTCCACCGCCGCGCCTTCTCCATCTCATTCACGCCACCTCTCCTATAAACTACATTGAGAGACTAGCGAAACCACCACTACCACCACCACCACCACCACCACAACGAATAACGACATCATCATCACCTTTACCGTCGCTATTATAAACTTGACTGCCGACTCCACCACCGCCTCTTCCACTCTGTACTTCAATAGCAATAGACTTGTATAACCACAAACCTGACCTCAAACACAACCACCACCAAAACTAATACTACTGCTACCACCAGCAACAATAACAGCAACAACAACAACAACAACAACAACACCAAAACCACCAACTAGACCACCACCGCCACCACCACCGCCGCCTTCACTACAACCACTTAGACCAACGTCAACGACACCACCGCGATCACCAATACCAGTACCACCACCAACACCAAAACCAACACCACCACCACAGTCATCACTGCCACCACCACCACCACCACCACCACCACCACCACCACCAAAACCACCACCACCACCACCACCGCCACCACCATGACAAGCAGCCATCGTAATCGCCATAGCAGGATATAAAAGCAAAGACAGGTTTGTGTGAACACCACCGTTTCCATCTCCAGCACCACCACCACCACCACCACCAAAAGTACCACAAATACCATCACCTCCACTTTCACTCTTACCACCTCCACTACGATTTCACCATTACTACTGCGGCAGCGACGGTGGTGGGGTTCCAGGTGATCCGATCAACGGAACAACCTGCTCGTGAAATTAACGTGCAAGTGGTTGAGGACTCCACAGACACGTGTACCCTTAACGTAGTTCTCAGGGAGATTAAGAATAATACAGAATGTGACAAAGCTGTCCCTTTTGAATTATAGGTACAGCTCATTTTTACCAGCTGAGTGAACTGGAGCAACGTGAAATAAAGTGTCTTGCTCAAGGACACAACGCTCCGGTGGGGATCGAACTCACGACCTTACGATCGTGAGCCCAATAACCTAACCTCTAAGCCCCGCGTCCTCGTAATAATCATCTCCATTTTCACAGCCATCTCTATCACCACTACCACCACCGCCACCGTCATCATGACTACAATTAACACCACCACATCACCTTATCCACCACTACAATATCGACCACTACAACCACCATCACCTTCAC
>NC_142937.1:23878913-23883913 GCF_046866305.1 Octopus bimaculoides
ATGAAAATGATCAGAACACTGGTGATTGAATAGAGTATTACTTGATAGTAGAAATATTAATTTGCCACAATTCCATTCCGGTAATTATCTACGCAACTATGGTTTTTGCACGCCTGTCTCTGTCCCTTTTTCTTACTGTTCTTTAACGCGATTCTCAGTCTTAAGTGATAAAGTTAAATCGTTCGTGTTATGATCTTTCGCACGCATCACTTCAGTACTTGCAAAGAATCTCTTTTGTCTACGAATGCATGCAGTTAGTTTAACATATTTGCAATAATCCTCCTTTCAGATGCGTTGGCTCATGAGGAGCGAAGGCTAAATCTCTTTTCATAACTGACCCACACATCACGACTTTTCAGACTTTGCATAACATTCACGATAGTCTCAGTTTCAACTTTGCGAATTATGAAATGCCGTATCCATAAGATTGAAATATGTATATGCATTTGGAATTGTTTTGTGATTATGAAGAAATGTGCACACAAATACACGCACAAAAACACGAACACACTCCATTTACACACACACACACACACACACACACACACACACACACACACACACACACACACACACACGATGTACATTCCCGAAGTTTTGAGACTTCTTTTATGAGAGGTAGTTATAAGGGTCCTATTCTATTGTAATTTTAGTATATCATTATTAAACATCTAATAAGCTAACCTGCCAACTGTTATTTTTTATTCCATATTGAAGGAGACAGCCAGCTGGAAAATGCACTTTGAACACACTACATAATACTACTTGTCACAACAAACTAAACATTGTTTGCCACAATTCCATTCTGGTAACCATTTACGTAACTGAGATGGGAATCAAAACTACCTCATCCTCCTTACAGTCTAGACCTTGCTCTCTGTGACTTTTGGCTGTTTTTCAAGTTGAAGGAGAATCTCAGGGACAGTCGTTTGGAAGATGAAGAAAGCTGGCCTTTACTTAGGAGCACTTCCATGGGGTCTTCACAAAGTGGTTAGAGTGCTACAAGAACACTGAATTCAGAGGATCTTACTTTGAAGGAGGTTAGAGTTTTTCTACTTCTTTGAAATTAAGAATTGTCTCTCCTGACAAAATTCCAACCCTTCTGGAATGCACCTCGTATGCCTGCATGCATACATACAGACGGATATACATGCATACATACAGACGGACATACATACATACATACATGCATACATACATACATACATACATACATACATACATACATACATACATACATGGAGAAGAGAAACTGTGCACTGGGTTTTAGCTCAATGTGTTTTAGTTCAAACAATGAGTTTTAGTCCTTACACAACTGGACTCAACACTACCTAAGCATGATATTATATTTCATCTTTCATAATCCTTTTATGAATATCCGAATGAGTTATGTGACTCAGACTCCATATAGTCTTCTGTAACAACATATTCTTCTGATGCATTCTTCTTTTTGCACAGAGGAGAATGGTAATATGCAATTAAATCAACTTAATTATAATTCATTTAACTTTCTCCAGGTTTCTTACATGTTGGTGTTACCATTTGAAACGATCGTATGCATGGATTAAAATTTTATAAAACCTTTAACATCTTCTTTTTTCCATCTTTAATTGTTTGTTGAGTTTATATAGGGTACGTGTTCTATAAATGGTCATAACACACCTTATACTTATATATATATATGTATATATCTATACATATAAGTATATATGTATATATGTATGTATATATATATATATATATATATATATATATATATATATATATATATATATATATATATATATATATATATATATATACATATATATGTATTTATGTATTGCATATGTATATATGTATACATATATATGCGTGTATGTATATATATATATATATATATATATATATATATATATATATATATATATATATATATATATATATATATATATATATACATATATATATATATATATATATATATATATATATATACATACATATATATATATATATATATATATATATATACATACATATATATATATATATATATATATATATATATATATATATATATATATACATATATATATATACATATATATATGCATACACACAAATATATGTATACATATATACATATGCAATACATAAATACATACATACATATATATATATATATATATATATATATATATATATATATATATATGTATGTATGTATGTATGTACACATCTGTAGATATAGGACGGGCTTCCTCACGGTTTTTATCAACCGAATTCGCATTCAAAGTATTAGTAGGCCCCCAGCTGTAGTAGAAATCACTAGCCCAAGTTACCGCACAGTGCAATTGAACCCGAAACGACCTGGTTACAAAGTGAGAACCATTTCTAAGGTTTTGTCACACCTGAACGTCCAGAACCACGTTATTCAACGTGTCCTTTTTCATAAGATACAATTTGGGGGACTTGTTATTTCTAGCCGAACGAGCGACTGCATAGAGACTCATATCATTGATTCGAAAAGTAGTGGTTGTTTGCCCTTGATAGAGCAGGGAGATATATGATCAAATACTTCCACCCGCGACCATCTCTTCATTTATTCAAATACATTATGACGAGGACTACACTATCCTGTTTCTCTTGTCATTTGTAAAACAAGAGAAAACCATGCGAAAAAAGTAGTTTAGCTGTTATATCTAGCAGTTCGACGGAGCATGACGAGGCAGCCTTATCATTGACATGTTGTATTTGTTTGTTGTTGGTGGTGATGGTGCAGATTAGTGCAGGTGCAGTAGTAGTGCTAACACAGCTGAAATCTGCACAATAAAGTCTATAACAACTGCAGAATTCAAATCTCACCCTGTCTTTCTGTATACACACACACACACACACACACACACACACACACACACACACACACACACACACACACATACATATATCTGCATGCACAAACACATGCACACACGCACATAGACTCATATCTACCGGTTTGTGTGTGACTGCTTCTTTTTTCCTCTCACAATCTCCGTCTGCGTTGCATGCACGCACGCGCTCTCACACGCGTGTACTCTGTATATATGTTTCCTGTCTGTCAGAGCCTATCCGTCTCATTGAGTCGTCGCTGCTTCTTTCTCTCTATTTTTCTCTCTCACTGTCTGCCGGTCACTCTCTGCACTTCCTGATATATATATTACACACATATACATACAGACACACACATACATACACACATACATATACATGCATATATCTGTCCGTTTCTATCCTTCCCTCTTCTCTCTCACACATACATACTCTCTCCCCCTCTCCCCTCCCTCCCCTCTCTCTCTTATTAAGTCTAGCCAAACCAATATTACGAGTTCTTTTTCTCTCTCGTTAATTTCTTGAATTCGTACACAGCAACTATATAACTTGCACGAATTTTATCGATCATAAAGAAATGAATTACAATCAAAGCCGTTGAGATTAGATTGAAGGGATATAACTAAATATCACATAAATTTTTGTTCGATGATCTACCGATTATGTTGCCCAACAGCTTGCTGCTGTATATATCTATAAATATCAAAACGGGCAACGACAAAAAAAAAAGAAGCAATGTTTGGACAAATAGGGGTTAGTTTAACGTTTTATTGACGACTAAGCGTTGCATAACGTTTTAGATATTAGTCCTTCACCAGAAGAAATTAAAATGAGAAGCATATATATATAGAGAGAGAAAGAGATGGGGTATAACAAAGGGAAAGAAACAACAGAGGAGGTAGGTGTAGGTTGGAAAAACAGAGTGGAATCCTGAATTACACACACACACACACACAAACGCGCATATACTTCGTAAACCAGACAAAATGTTTCCTCAACATCACGGGCTTTTGTTAGGCGCTAGTGCACACACTCACCAGTAACACATTCTTTGTTTGTGTTTGTTTCCCCACCATCGCTTGACAACCGATGTTGGTGTGTTTATGTCCCCGTAACTTAGCGGTTCTGTAAAAGAGAGCGATAGAATAAGTACTACGCTTACAAAAAATAAGTCCTAGGGTCGATTCCTTCGACTAAAGGCGGTGCTCCAGCATGGCCGCAGTGAAATAACTAAACTAAGTAAAAAAAATAAAAGAATAGAGACATCTCTCACTCTCTCTCGATATATATATATATGAGAGAGAGAATAAGAGAGAGAGAGAGAGAGAGAGAGAGAGAGAGAGGGGGGAGGTGTCTGCATGGTTGTGCTGATAAAAAAGTTCGCTTCGAAACCATATAATTTCGGGGTCAGTCCCATTATGCTAGAAATAGATACGCCTAGTTTTTACAAAAAAGAAAGGTGTTAAGATATACACTTTCATAGTTAACTTATATCTGAAAAATAACAGAAGAATGGTCCCAGTTTGAAGAACTTCCTTTGATCTTGCATCTGCTAAGACCGGATTGACATTAATCTCTATAACAGCACTTATTTTTATGGTAAAGAACAAAAAAGATATTGTATTTCGAAAGGGTCATTTTTCCCCTAAATAAACACACGCACTATATATTCGTTCTTCACTAGTTTATTACTGTTCTTATTTTAACTAATGTCCATTATCTGGAAATCTTTCGTCGCATATCTGTGACCTATTCAGCGATACTTTCCGTCCTCCTGTGTGCTCCTGCTCTGCTCGGATAATGAACATGAGTTAAAATTAAAACAGTAAGAAACGAGAGAAGAACGAATATATAGTGCATATGATTATTTGGCAAAAAAAAAAAAAAAAATTACTGTCCCGAAATGCAACAATATCTATTTCAACAAACGATTTCATACCAGGAGTCTTGCAACATAAATCCCAATATGGCCGATATTTGCGATTCTTCTTTTCGGGGTTGATAGAATAAAACACCAGCCAAGTAATGGAGTCTGTGATATTGAGTTGTCTCATTCACTCAACATTTGTGGCTTTGAACTACGCAATGGACTGGCGTCCGGTTTAGGGGAGACCAGTGAACTGCCTTATGAATCCTTGAGGATCAAG
>NC_142937.1:23886413-23901413 GCF_046866305.1 Octopus bimaculoides
TCCTGTTTCTGTTGTGCCTGTAATTCAAAGGGCCAGCCTTGTCACACTGTGTCACGCTGAATCTCCCCGAGAACTACGTTAAGGGTACACGTGTCTGTGGAGTGCTCAGCCACTTGCACGTTATTTTCACGAGCAGGTTGTTCCATTGATAGGATCAACTGGAACCCTCGACGTCGTAAGCGACGGAGTGCCAACAACAATTATTTTATGAGGGCGCATGGCCTTGTGGTTAGGGTGCTGCACTCACGACTGTGAGATCGCGGTTTCAATTCGTGGACCGGGTGGTGTGTAGTGTTCTTGAGCAAGACACTTCATATCACACTACCCTTCGGTCACTTCCGACACCTGACGTGTGGTGCATCGTGCATTTGTTCCGGTAACATTATTTGATGCAGGGAATGAGCTAATGTACTGCACATGCATTTGATCATTGTAAACAAGTTGTTTGTACAGGTTGTTCAGGAAGAAATGGTAGAAACGTCTTTCTCGGACTACGAGAGATACCACCAGTGTTATTTTATCGACCCCGGAAGAACAGAAAGTAAAACTGACTTCGGCGAGATTTGTACCCTGACGCAAAATTGTGGGAAGAAATAGCATAAGGCATTTTTTTCGGATACTCGAATGATTCTACCAATGCTATGCCCTATAAATGTCCTAAATAATTCTTTCGAATTTTGGCACAAGGCCAGCAATTTTGAAGGGAGGAGGCAAGTCTATATAATTGATTCCAGTATTTGACTGTTGCTTTATTTAATCGACAGCGAAAGGTTGAAAGGCAAAGTCGAGCTCAGCGATATTAGAAAATAACGATGTCACAACGAGGGATTATCTATGTGGTTGCTTAGTCAGCTAGAAAAACCTATCAAAACACTCAGAGGAGTGGCTGTGTGGTAAGTAGCTTGCTTACGAACCACATAGTTCCGGGTTCAGTCTCACTGCGTGGCACCTTGGGCAAGTATCTTCTAATATAGCCTCGGGCCGACCAAAGCCTTGTGAATGGATTTGGTAGACGGAAGCTGAAAGAAGCTCGCCGCATATATGTATATATATGTGTGCGTGTGTGTGTATGTGTGTGTGTGTGTGTGTGTGTGTGTGTCTGTGTGTTTGTGTGTGCGTTTTTCCCCAACATCGTTTGACAATAGACCGATAGGATAAGTACTAGGCTTACAAAGAATAAGTCCTGGGATCGATTTGCTCGACTAAAGGCGGTGCTCCAGCATGGCCTCAGTCAAATGACTGAAACAAGTAAAAAAGTAAAGAGTATATATATATATATATATATATATATATATATATATATATATATATATATCTGTATGTATGTATGTGTGTGTATATGTTTGTGTGGTCATCCCGGCGATATAGTAGCACACATTTGCCCAACGCACCACGCGTTGGAACTGAACCGAAAACCACGTGACTACAAAGCTAGGGTTTGAAACACCCAGCACCAGCCCCGTGCCTCCGTATACCGCGTATGTTATACCGTTCTCTGTAGCTCAAATATTTCGTTCCAGTTTTACTCCTTTACCCAATCAATACAATCGCTTTTAGTTGCATTCTCACGAGATGGTGATTTCTACCAAGTTAAAAGAAAGACACTATTAGGTTCAACTGTTATTCTTTAGGGGAAATATTTTATTAAGAATTCCATATCATTTATTCATATTTTAGCCACATTTCACGAACTTCAACTAAAGGAATCATTCTAGAATACATAAATATCGAATGTGGTCCTTATGTTTTGAAGTTTTGCTACTGGCACTGTTGATATTTTCGTTTATCTCATTAATTTTGCTCCGTTGAATCGAACGAAGTATGATTAGCTATTGGGTATTGTGTCAATATCATGCAAATAGTACCCCTTTCATCATGTATAACAAAATTATTGATTATCGACTTGGTTCAGTTGTCACAGAAGTGTTTGCTAACACAAATATAAAATACTAGAGAAATAATTCTACAAATTAGGACGGCATTTACGGTTAGGTAATGCGAGAAGGAATTCATTTTATGCATAAAAAATTATGGAGTGGGTGGTATCCATTTTTTGAATTTAAATAGTAATTTTAAAGAATTCCTATACACATGAACTGTTAAGTTATGATCGGCTACAGAGAGGTTTAAGGCGAAAAATTAGAGCAAGTTTCTGTTGATGATAGTCTTTTGTAAAAAATAAATAATAAAGACACATTGTTAGCACTCACTCCGTCGGTTACGACGATGAGGGTTCCAGTTGATCCGATCAGCGGAACAGCCTGCTCGTGAAATTAACGTGCAAGTGGCTGAGCACTCCGCGGGCACGCGTACCCTTAACGTAGTTCTCGGGGAGATTCAGCGTGACACAGTGTGACAAGGCTGACCCTTTGAATTACAAGCACAACAGAAGCAGGGAGTAAGAGTGAGAGAAAGTTGTGGTGGAAGAGTACAGCAGGGTTCGCCACCATCCCCTGCCGGAGCCATGTGGAACTTTAGGTGTTTTCGCTCAATAAGCACTCACAACGCCCGGTCTGGGAATCGAAACCGCGATCCTACGACCGCTGCCCTAACAACTGGGCCATTGCGCCTCCACAATAAAGACACATAGCACACACATATATACATATAGGCGTAGGGGAGGCTATGTGGTGGGTGGCTTGCTTACCAGCCACATGGTTCTCGGTTCAGGCCCACTGTGTGGCAACTTGTGCAAGTGTCTTCTACTATAGCTTCGGGCCGATCAAAGACTTGTGAGCGGATTTGGTAGACGGAAACTGAAAGAAGCCTGTCGTATATATATGTGTGTGAGTGTGTGTGCTTGTGTGTGTCGATTTAAGACCGATAGAATGAGTGCTGGGCTTACAGAGAATGGGTCCTGGAGTTCGATTTATTCGACTGAAGGCAGTGCTCCAGCATGGCCGGCGTTAAACCAGACTACAAATGAAAAGAAAAAAAGAAAAAAGTTAGTCTCGATTTATTCCACTAAAACAGTTGAAGGAGGTGCCCCAGTATGGCAGCCGTCTAATGACTGAAAAAATAAAAGATGTAAGAAATATATACGTTATCAATGTCAAGTATAAAATTTGAAAGACATACACTCACACACGCACGAACACAACACACACATATAAACTTATAAATATACTTGTATATATATATATATATATATATATATATATATATATATATATATATATATATATATATATATATATATTCATACATTATATATATATATAAATACAGATATATATGTGTGATGCATTTTTATGAATATATACCTATGCATACGCACACACACATATATATATATATACACGCACCTACTTTTATATATATATATATGTATGTGTATGTGTATGTGTGTGTGTGTGTATGTGTGTGTGAATGTGTGTCTGTATGTATCCATATTCAGACCTACACTCGCATACTTGTGCCTATGAGAGTATACGTGAGTGTGTGGGGGTCTCTATGCGTCTCTGTGTGTACATTTCAAATTTATCGATACACCGTGTTTTACAATCTTATTAGAAATTCAACAATTTATTTGCAAATAAAATCTATCTTAAAATGCTTATATGAATATATTTGAAAATATATTCATAGCAATAAATATTTCCCCAGCAATTTCCTTCAATAACCAACTCTTTTATCCTTTGTTTTGATCACGCCAATTACTTATACACATAAATATATAAATGTATTTTACTACACTGATAAAATCTCTTAATTTTTAGAAGAGGAGAAAATCATTTGTTGTTGTATATGTGCTATGAAGTATATTTAAATGAAAAAACAAAACAAAAAAAAAACAGACAAACAAGAGCTACAAGGGGTTGACGAATATAATCTCATACACGTACATATACAAACACACTAATTTGCGTGTACATACTCTCACTCTCTTTCTGTCTCACTATATGTATGCATATACATACACACATACCTACATACGTATAAACACTTATATATACTGCTTTGTCTACCATAGATATTCTTATATATCGTTGTTCATTATACGTTTCTGTTCTTCCCTTGATAACGCCCTTCTATTTCATTTGAACCCGAAATTTTTTACTATATATCCTTTCTATTGTCTTGCTTATTTTCGTATTGTCTCTTCCGATCTCCTGGAATCATTGGACAATGGCAGAGGTTCAATTATCGTTTATGAGTCTTGCAACTTGTTACAACGAGGCACAATTTTAGAACACTAGCTAGCTATTTATGTCGATTAAAAAGGAAAATATTCGCTGTATAAAATCAACTGGAAACTGTTGGACGACCTGGGCCATATCGGAATGGGAGTAGCTTCTTCCAAAGGCGAAATATTTAGATTCTGCCCTTATGAACAGAAGTTTGTTTTGGCAATCTCATCATCCCCATTTTTGAACTGGAGAACAGCTATGGATGTAGACACTCAAACAGCTGGCATGCTTCAACTATGCCTGATATCGTCGTTTCTCCCGGAAAATTTAAACTACGTTTAATGGTTCCTTTTCACAACACTAAGCGAACTGGGAGTACGTTTCGAGGTTTGCTCTTC
This sequence comes from Octopus bimaculoides, assembly GCF_046866305.1. Taxonomy (NCBI): domain Eukaryota; kingdom Metazoa; phylum Mollusca; class Cephalopoda; order Octopoda; family Octopodidae; genus Octopus; species Octopus bimaculoides. The sequence continues at coordinate 23,890,942 of NC_142937.1, forward strand.
TGCAGACAGAGGAGAAATAAGAATGTCCAAAAGAAAAGGAAGACGGAGGAAAAAATCGCCAACAGTCCACACACACACACATACGTACATATGTGTATACACACACACACATATATATTGTTTTTCTTTTCCCACAACAAACGGAATATATGACCTGCCTATATATATAATTTAAAAAAACGTGTAGTAAATAAACAAACGAGCTTATACTAAATACACAGACGGCCAGAACACACAGAGGGTCACCAATTCTTCATGAGTTATCGGCCAGAGGGTCACTCTGGCCAATAACTGATTAAGAATTGGTGACCTCCTGTGTTTTCTATCCGTCTGTGTATTTAGTATGTTTGTTTATTTACTACACGGGTTTTAGTTATATATATAGTTAGGTCATATTTTCCGTTTGTTGTCTTTTTATTTCATCCTGAAAATATTATTTATGTAACGCACGCACGCCTTAAATTTATACATTTATATATATATATATGTATATATATATATATATATATATATATATATATATATATATATATATATATATATGTGTGTGTGTGTGTGTGTATGTGTGTGTGTGTGTGTGTGTGTGTGTGTGTGTGTGTGTGTGTGCGTATATATATATATATATATATATATATATATATATATAGGGAGGGAGAATTCACAAAAACACAACAGACGAAGACAGGTGGTGTAGAAAACAAATAGATGTATTAGTATAACGCTCGGGAATTGAAAAAGTCTTTAACGTTTCGAGCCTACGCTCTTCCACAAATATTTATTTATTTATTTATTTATTTATTTATTTATTTATTCTCTTGTTTCAGCCATTTCACCGTAACCATGCTAGAGTACCGCTTCAAAGGGGTTTAATCGGAGAAATCAACCCCGGACTTATTGGTTTTAGGCCTAGTTCTTATTCTATCATTCTGTTTTGCCAAACAGCTAAGTGACGGGAACATAGAAATACCAGCATCGGTTGTCAAGCAACGACAGGGGAACACACACAGATACACACAGACACACAAATAATATATACATACAAACATATATATAGGACTGGCTTCTTCCGGTTCCCGTCAACCAAATAATCACAATGATTTGGTCGGCCAAACGAACTTTAAATTAGTTCAAATATGTTTGTGACATTTTAATTTCTAAAAGCAATTTCGCTGCAGTTTACCATGGAAGAGAGCATTGTATATTGAGAGTGTAGTGTAGTGAAGTTGGTTAAGCATCTCTCTGAGACCTTGTTATTTTACTAATAAAATAATGAAATTATGATTTTTAACCGATACGTATATATATATACTCCAATAAGTAACAAAGAAAAAGAAGATGAAATCTTGTTTCGTGAGCAAACCCTTTTATGCGTGTGAATGTGTATACATATACATACATGTGTGTGTGTGCGTGTGTGTGTGTGTGTGTATGTGTATGTGTACATGTATGTAGATATATGTTTTTATACACACACACATATATATATATGTATATATATATATGCATAAATATGCATGTATGTATATTTATACATATACATACTTACACACACACACATACACGCACATGTATATGTATACATACACAGACTCACGTGCACATACGCATTAGCACATACATTGCATACACCGATACAGAGAATCATATACGCGCATATATATACGTGTGTGTGTGTGTGTGTGTGTGTGTGTGTGTGTGTTGATCAACAGGGAAATAGATATATAGTTTTACACAGACATGCATACGCAGACACTTTCACACACATTGACACACATACACACGCAAATACACATATATACTCTCAAACACACACATACACACGCATTATCCCACCATAAAATCATGGAAGTTATTGATTGGAACTCTGCGAATCTTGCCGAATGATGGCCGCAGCATATTTTTCAGTTATTAAATTTTATGTCTGGTACTGTTGCTTCTAGAATGGTAACATATGGACAGTTTCAACTGTAGGATAATCCAAAAGAAATAATTTCTGTTATCGTTACTTAATATCCCCCGAGATACAGAGATAATCTATTAGAACTCGCTTTTGGAATACTTTATCGCAACATTCTTACGTTGGCTTAATATTAATGTTTCATTTGAGTCTACGTGTTTCGTCGTCGACAATATAGTTGCAGTTCTTTTGTGTTTGTTTCGTGTTTCATTTTTGGAAATATAGCACAAAAATATAGATGATTGAATGAATACAACGAAGAATTTTGAGACGTTAGGCTTCTGTACGAGAGTGTGTAAGGTTTGCTTCGAAATCCTGTGTTTCCCAGATCGATTTCACTACTCGACACATTGTACCAGTATCTTGTCTCACAGGATCAAGTCGACCCAATTGTTGAGAATGGAATCTGATTAACAGATTCTCCGAAATCCAGTCGAAAGTACTGACAATTGTGCAGTGTTAAGGGTAGCAATTTTAAGAGAAGAATAAGTCGTTTATATCGATTCCAGTGCTCTAATATTACTTTATTTTATTGACCTCCGAAGGATAAAAAGTAAAGGCAGCCTCAGTGGAATTTGGAATCACATCGTGAAGAGTTCGATTAAACTGTGTGTGGTAGGTTGTCGACAATCCTGACGCTTCTACCAACTTGTTGCCTTAAACTGAATTAGAATAATAGAGTGTAGCTATGTGAATGAAAATTAAATGTAACTCAGACATTTTAATGTCTTATTCAATTGAATATCAAGTGAATTACTTTGTTATTTTTAATTCTAAAGTGGCATGAAATTAACTGTATTACTCCATCGATTTTATTATTCCACTAAATTAAAATTTATGTTGTATTGTCTTCTAAAACAATATGACATTTTGCTATATTAGTTAATATTTCGTATGTCTTTCAGATTTGACGTATGTTGCCCATAGAGAATATTACTCAAGTGTTTTTAGCATAAATCTAAGTTTATATAGATTCATATTGAGAATGAAAATGAAGTAAACATTCTGGAATAATCAGTCCCTGACACCGAGTTGCCAAAATAACGTTCTGCAATTCATCTCACATGACTAAACATTCTTGTCCTCAGACAGAACACAATAAGTCGACTTATGTGTTTTGTCGAAGGATAGATATTAAAGTTCTTTGGACTATGTCTCATATATACTAGAGATATGATTTTAGAAAATTTTCGGCGTTTACAGCCACCTATGACACGCAGTAAGTTGAAAAAACTGGGATTATAATTATTTTCTTCAGTTGTATGCTTTTATATCAGTTTCTTGTTTTGATTTACTGTGTTTGGTCAGAGGACGGTAAAATGGATTCTTTCACTATAATTGTTTGTCGTGAATGGTGGACTCGTCACAAAGCGTACTTCTAAGCAATAACTTGACCTGCAGGAAACAGCAACAGATTTTCCCTCAAACTAACATCCTACCATCTTAGATAATGGACACACGGGATAGTATATCATGCATGCATGATATACTAGATTATCATTAATCTAATCATTCAATGTTTATATGATAGATTCATTGAGATGGATTCGAGCTCTTTAGAACGAAGGCAAGATAAAAGTGAGATGTAATTTCGATCAATGTTTGAGTCATTTGAATTCAATCAGCCATAGTACCTGCACTTTTCGGCGAAGATCAATAGTCTGAGGAGGATTGATTCCTGTAAAGTTTGTCTCAGACATTCTAAATAAAGATAAGTAACGAACATGAATTGAATGCGTTTGGTCATAGGCCTACCCAGTTTGCTGGATCTTAAGGAAATAACAAGAATAACAACTACGTATAAATGACGTAGTCCTTGTAAGTAGGTAATATAGAAAGTAAAACGGACGCCTGTAAATGTCGGGTAAACTGCATGACTGAAGATTGTTTCAATTGTTGATTATCCCATAATCAACTCTGCTAGAGCCGATATATATATATATATATATATATATATATATATATATATATATAATCAAAGGAGTTCCAGCCATGACCCACACAACCTTTTGTATCTCTAGGACGATACTGTGAAATACATGCTTGTAATTTTAAGACAATTGGATGATATTTGAGGGAGGTTTCGTTGCTATTTCTAGTAGGTTGAGCAATTGCATTATGGGTCCCTCGTTGGCACACAACTGATTCAGCTACGTTCAGTAGGGAACTTAAACGACAAACATAGGAATAGTTTAGCAAGAGACTGGTTTCACTCATCTAAACTGTCTTGTCTTAGACTGAACTCACAATGACCAATGTTACCTGCATCACTGCATTGCAGTATAAAAATTGGAAACAAATAATTTATAAAAAGAAGCATAGGGGTTTTAATTCAGAATCTATGTTTGTGAATTCTGTTTGTCATCAGTCAAGTTAGTCATCACTTGGATTTCTCTCCGTATTGTTTGTGTCAGAATAACCTGCTTAGCTGATGTGAATTTTCTCCATTTGATACAAAAAGAAAGGCATACCAACAAAATCTTTTTAACATCGACAGGGTACCAGTCAATAGATAAGAGCATCACAATCGACACCTTACCGTTATAGCCAGCTGCAATATTAGTTATTATACAGGAGTTTTATAAATAATTCATCATTCAGGTTTATATTTCCACGATTCCAAAGTTTGGAGGCAAGTAGTAATAAAAAATGCATAAGTATATCCGTAGTTCGTTGTATTGTATCAGCTGCTAGAAAGTGAAACAGTACTTATACATGATCCATTAGCCATTTTTACACAGGTCTCTCGAAGTTCCTACGATGTTTCACTCACGATTGCAAGATCATGGTTTCAATTTCCGGATTGGGTGGTATGTTGTGTTCATTTCATTTCCTTTTGTCCATCTGTAAATGAATATCCCTGCGAGTGATTGGTCTCCCGTTCAGGTGGATGTTGTGATCTTGATCACTCGCACGGTATGGAAATTGGGTAACCGCCCCTATTGCTCCAAGGATTCGAGACAATTAGGTTCAGTGTCTTACCTGAAAGTTTCTACAACCAGCTGATAGAATTAAAGCTGTTCGTTGTAACTTACTTCAATTGCTTGGATTTGAATTCACGATTATCATTAATCTAATCATTCATTGTTTATATGATAGATTCATTGATATGGATAAGTGCGCTTTAGAACGAAGATAAGATAAAAGTGAGATGTAAGTTCGATCAATGTCTGAGTCATTTGAATTCAATCAGCCATAGTACCTGCACTTTTCGGCGAAGATCAATAGTCTTAGGAGGATTGATTCCTGTAAAGTTTGTCTCAGACATTCTAAATAAAGACAACACCTAGGCTACAAGACTTTAAGAATGTCGAATTCTTTTGATTTCCTTGATACGATCTGACCAAGTATAAGAATCTCATCTCAGAGAGTGCTTTGATTATATCTGATAATATTAAGGTAACGAGTTGGCAGAATCGTTACAGAACTAAACAAAATACTTAGCCGCATATCTTCCGGCTTTATATTCGGAGTTCAAATTCTGCCGAGGTCGACTTTGTTTTATATCCATCCTTTCGGAGTTGATAAAATAATTACCAGTTAAGTGATGGGATTCAATGTAATCGACTTATCCCTCCTCGAAAATGCTGACATTGTGTCAAAATTTGAAGCAAATATTTTTTTAATATTTAGAACCTGTTATAAAATACAAACACTCGTTAATAGAACCAAGCATACTGCTATAACTTTTCTCAAGATTATCTCTTGAATGAAGAGAGTTAAAATTATCCATCTTCAATTATTTGCTTCGCGACTGAAATTTAGATTAATTTATGTATAACATGTAAGTTATCATAATTATACTTGGGCCACCAATCATTTCTTGTGAACTATGTTTTTTTGTAGTTATTATAGACGTCGTCGTTGTTTGGCAGAGAGAAAAGCCTGATCGTGAAGGTCTGATATTTATTTAAGTCGGTTTAACGAATATACGTGAAGCACCTATCAATTATTCTATACATAGCCTGGCTCTGTCTTGTGGAAGAACCCAATGCGACGTCGGCCATATTGTTGTTTAACTAAACGTGTTAGTCTGATCATATTGTGTTCTATTGTACTATTCAGCCTGCTTTTGTATGTTTGCCAGTGAGATCTGGCGCTGGTTGAGCTGTTAGAGTGGAGAAGAAGAGAAAGATAGATGCTGTCAGGAACACAACACCAATTGTTCCCCTTCATTTTCCAAAGGCCGTGTACAGCAAACGACAGCATTTGAATATAATAAGGTTATTGTTGCTGCTGCTGTTTTATTTATTTTTTTGTACAGGATTTTGTTTGTTTATTTGTTTCTTTCTTTCTTTCGATTTACTGAGAAAGGAAATGTTCTAAAATAGCAATGGAATTGAGTTCAGAATGTTCAAATAATGTTCTAATGTTGGGGAACAGTAAATGAGTATGGACGTTTGAGGGTGGTTAGACGTTGACCAAAATTTCACTGGAAACTTCTAGCAGTATATGTATATGTACATGCATATATGGGCACAGGACATAAAAAAAAGAAAAACGTGAGCAAAAAGAGAAACGAGAACATTAAAAAACATACAAAACGAACTTTTTTTCGAATAACGAAAGAAGCAAATAGAGAAACGATACAGGCAACATAAAGAACATCCCCTTCATCAGTTGCCCCCTGTTTTATCTAACTTTCAGGTATTATCGGTCCACGTCATGACTAACTCAATGTATGCACAAGCCACACACAAACACACACACACACACACGCACGCACACACACACACACATACACACACACATACACACACACACACACAAACATACACACACTTATGTATTACTCTTTTATACTTTTACTTGTTCCAGTCATTTGACTGTGGCCATGCTGGAGCACCGCCTTTAGTCGAGCATATCGACCCCAGGATTTATTCTTTGCAAGCCTAGTACTTATTCTATCGTTCTGTTTTGCCGAACAGCTAAGTTACGAGGACGTAAACACACCAGCATCGTTTGTCAAGCGATGTTGGGGGGACAAACACAGACACACAAACATACACACACAAACATACACACACGCACACACACACACACACACACACACACACACACACACACACACACACACGCACACACATATATATATATATACATATATACGACGGGCTTCTTTCAGTTTCCGTCTACCAAATTCACTTACAAGGCTTTGGTTGGCCTGAGGCTATAGTCGAAGACACTTGCCCAATGTGCCACGCAGTGGGACTGAACCCGGAACCATGTGGTTCGTAAGCAAGCTACTTACCACACAGCCACTCCTATGCCTTATGTATTAGTGTATTTTCTTCGAATGCTCGAGTGACGCGAATGTAGTAGATGGGTTGTATGCAAACCCTGGTATTTTATTCTTCTCTGTAGTAGCTTCCTTTATGCTACTTATTATGATTGGCTCTATTTGATGCTCTTTGCTGTTCCTGGTCGAAAAGGAAGAAGATGGACAATTTGGTAGATGATACTGTATAGTCTGTTAATGTGGTGCCAGCTGTTTATGTTGTTAATGTTACGATTTGTGTAGCTGTGTAATGAGGTCTGCAGGAATAGATGTAACGTATGCAAAAATCAGAAATAAGATAAAATACCTAAGTAGTATGGTATCGCTGCTCTGATTCCCACGCATGAATTGCGGCGAAGAAATACATACATTCATACATACATACATACATACACACAAACACCCACATACAGACATACGTACATACATACGTACGTACACACACACACATACATACATAAATACATACATATATACATGCCTACATGCATACACATACATACATCAATACATACATATATACATACATACATATATACATACATATACACATACATACACACATACATGCATACACACATACACACACAAACATACATATCCACATACATATATATACATACATACATATACACATTCACATGCATACATACATACACACATACATATAAGTTTGTGTTTGTCTCAGTGTGTATATACGTGTTGCATGTGTGTGTGTGCGTGCGTGCGTGTTTCTGTGTGTGTATGTATGTGTAGGTATACATATATATGTATTCTTGTATTCATATATATAAATATATATATATATTTGTATAAATATGTATATATATACGTGTATAGGTATATATATATATATATATATGTGTGTATATATATACATATATGTATGTTTGTGTTTAAATATATAAATATATATATATGTATATCTATCTATCTACCTATCCATATATCTGTGTGTGTGTATTTACGCATGTATACATGTGTGTGTGTGTGTACGTGCATATAAATGTATGAGAGCGTGTGTGAGTGTGTAGGTATGTATGTCTGTATGGATGCATGTGAATTTGTAAAACCGAGAAACTTTAAAGCATAGTAATTCAATAGGATTGTCTTCTTACACGGTTTTTATACACAGAAGAGAAAAAAAAAAAGAATGATAACGAGAAATAACAGAGAGAGGGAAAGTGAGAGAGGCAGAAAGAGTGCATGTGTGTGAGAGAGGGAGAGAGAGAGAGAGTGAGTGAGCGAGGCTGAGTTATTCTACATCAGCAGAATCACTCAATCAGTCATTCAGACACTAGAAATATCTTCAATACAGACAACAATTTCGTCTCCCAGAAATCATCAATTATTACTTGTTCTGACATTTTCAGCGATATGTTTCTGATAGATTGAAATAAGCTGGAACAGTCTCAAAGTACAGCCGTCTGAACTAACGTTAGTATTTATATATTTATTTATTTATTTATCTAATTATTATTATATATTTTATTTTTGCATTAGACTTTCTCTCTCGCTGTTCTATCAATAATGCAGCAAAAACGTCCAGCACTTCGCAGTTCCTTCTAACCCCCATAACAGAAAGTGTTTAAAACGATTTGGCTGTAACAGTGTAATATATTGTATTACAAGATACTGTATAAGCTTTCTAACACATATTTTTTTCTTCTTCCCAATTTTCTGATTTATTTAGATTGCTTATTACGTTTATTCTCTTGGCTTTGATGCTGGGACATTAGGTTCGCTATTGGTCCCATGCCAGGAATAATATTACCCCCACAATTGCTACCGTTGATGCTGCTACCGCTTATCTCCATGTGACGCCTGATTGAACTGACCTATAATGAAAGGTAAGGAATACCGGCCACACACACACACTCATGTACACATGCATATATATTAATACAATCACACGCACGAGCGCACGTAAGCGTGTATGTATCTATGCGTATTTATATGGATACACATGTAGGTCACTCTCAGTGCTACTGGTAACATGTGACCCAACCGAACCTTGCCGCACGGCCAGGCCGTCGGCGACTAAATTGGCAATAGTATCAAGCTTGCTTGGTAAGGAAAATCTTCGTTGTACGCCCTGCATGACGAAAAACAAAATGCCAAACATCAGATGAACACAATAGAGTTAACGGCCATTCGACAATTGGGGACGAGAGTCCCGTAGTCTATGTCTAGATACCTCTGTAGGAGAAGGAAATTCTAAATGGAAGGAAATTCGTTGCAGAACCAGCTATTTTGGTTTTGCTTGTTTCTGGACTACTTGGCATTTTAGATGAAAGTCTGAGATTTTCTGCAAACTGTTATTGACTCCAAATTCAAGCAGAGGCACTGCTGACAGCTATTGCCTAGAATCGTTAGGATGCCGGGAGAAATGCTTAGCGGTATTTCGTCTACCGTTACGTTCTGAGTTGAAATTCCGCCGAGGTCTACTTTGTCTTTCATCCTTTCGGGATCGATTAAATAAGTACCAGTTACGCACTAGAATCGATGTAATCGACTTAATCTCTTTGTCCGTCCTTGTTTGTCCCCTCTATTGCCCCTGTGCGCAATAAAGAAATAAATAACTAGAATAATATTTAAGGCGGCGAACTGGTAGAATCGTTAGAACACTGAGCGAAATGCCTAGTGACATTTCGTCTATCTTTACGTTCTGAGTTCAAATTCCACCGAGGTCAACTTTCCCTTTCATTCTATAGGGTCAATAAAATAAGTAACACTTGATGTAATCGACGTACCCACCACTCCACACTTGCTAGCCTTGTGCCAAAATTTGAAACCAATGCCTAGGATAAGACAAGCTGTCTACAAATTGGCAGCCACTATGAATGGAGAACTACAGTAATCCATATCGCGGTTCACCTATCGCCTTTCACCTATTGTGGTTCACCTATCGCAGTTTATTATTTAAGCTTACGTCGATAGTCGAGTGATTACTGTACATTTTATGAATATGTCCATTGTGTTTGTAGTGGGTAAGATGTGACTCGGGTGAGCTAAAATGCTATTTCTGATAGGTGTAGCCACAGTACAGAGAACTGTCTCGTAGATTCCTAGGCAATATAGGTTGCATTGATAGCTGCAAATCTCCGCGTTCATTCTCATCAACAATAGAAAATGAAGGGAGGGACATTTGCCCTTATCCTTTACCCGGACAAGTGTTCTCGGATAATTACTCTCTAACAATAGCTGTTTCAGAAAATTGAAGATTCGGTATAGGTT
>NC_142937.1:23911413-23928913 GCF_046866305.1 Octopus bimaculoides
ACTCTACAGACACCTGTACGCTTAACGTAGTTCATGGGGAGATTCAGCGTGACACACAGTGTGACAAGCCTGACCCTTTGAAATACAGGTGCAATAGAAAGAGGAAGAAAGAATGAGGGAAAGTTATGGTGAAAGAGTACAGCAGGGTTCGCCACCACCATCCCCGCTGCCGGAGCCTCGTGGGGCTTTTAGGTGTTTTCGCTCAATAAACACTCATAAAACCCGGTCTGGGAATCGAAACCGCGATCTAGTCTAGGACAGCGAGTCCGCTGCCATAACCACTGGGCCATTGCACCTCCACTGTTTGAACCAAATAAAGGGCAGCCTTAGAGATATGTTTGGTTTTAGTTGAACGCTCACCCGTCGGAAGACGAGAAAGTCTCCCCTATATGGTTATATGGCAGATATGAGCAAAATATGGAATTACAACTACACCATAACACTGAATGGGTGTGTAGATGAGGTTTTACATTCCTGTCTTTATTTAACATCGAGGAAAAGTCAAGATTAGTAAATTGTAAGGTTCATCTCTTTCAAGCTGTTCGTGATATCCTAAAATTGCGGATTCGGTTCGACGGTAAATAAATTTCCAACTAGTAATGTAACTAATGTCGCGATTTAGTTATTGCCTGGAGACTCTCATACATTGGACTCTACGATGCTCACATTAGCTATTTTTAAATACGGAATCAATAAGTAATCATAAATATAATATGATATTAAGCCTAAGATGCAAATAAGAAGTGACAGATAATCACATCTAAAAAAAATAAAGCAAATGGTAATTACATAAGATTTATCTTACAGCGGTGAAAATAAAGATGTTTCTACGCCGTTCTGATTGATAGCGATTCTTTTAGGTTAATAACTATTACTAATATGAGTGTTCTTTCCCTTGGCAAACCCGAGCTGGGATGGTGGTAGTAATAGTTGGGGCTGAATGATGTCATTGTATTCAAATAATTGACAAAACGTTTCCCGTCGCCGTATTTCTTTCGATATGAGTTAGTTGTTTGTTATTTTCGTAACGTTAATTCATTTTTCAAATAATCGTAAAATTGCTATTATTAGTGTAATTAAAACCAAATCTTTTTATGTTTAGGTTTTATTTTTGTTTGTTAGTTTTTTATTCTCTTAGGAGAAAACTTTTGAAACAAGTATGGTTCTGTAGGGTTGAACGTTTTTAAGATTTGAATCATTGAGTCTTAAAAGGAATAAAGGCCCTTTAGCTAATATTTTTCATTTCCAAAACCTCTCAGGGACTTTAAAAAGCTTCCAAATTGAATGGAGTGGACATATTTGTCCTTGACAAATTGCATGAGAAACTATACTTTCAGGATATGGTTTAAAAAACCCTCTTTTTATGTTGGACGAAGATCTAAACAGTGGCATATGCTTTTCAGCTTCATGTGAATTCCAATTACGAAATCTCTGAAGTTTGTTCTCCCGCTTATAAAACATTGTGTTTCTTCCTTAAGAATTCAATGTCCGTTTTGTAACAGGACAATTTTATTTCCTTGAACAAGTCAGTTAGCAATGAATAAATATTTTCAAAAAAACAAAAGCATAATCAATCTAGAGCCTGTAGACAGAATCACATTTATTTCGTTTATTGTTATCATATAAAATATTATATTGATAGGCGACGGTAAAGTTCTCTTCTGGCGTTTAGTTATCGATAATCAATTTCTTCGATGTTGAGATCAAATCTCGCCAGAGTCTATACTGTTTATAATCTTTCTAGACTGATAAATTAAGTTAAATACTGGGCGATCTTGCGTTTGTGTAAAAAAAACAACATTGCAATAACATTATGTGTGTGTGTGTACATACATACATACACACATACATACATACTTATAAACATGTCTCTCTCTCTCTCTCTCTCTCTCTCTCTCTCTCTCTGTATATATATATATATATATATATATATATATATATATATATATATTAATCGAAGCGTACAATATTGTATATCAATTATGGCCGAACTTACCAATCGGTTTTGCACTAGGGGATCAATATATAGGCGCAGGCGTGGCTGTGTAGTAAGGAGTTAAGTTCCTAATCACATGGCTCCAGGTTAGGTCCTACTGCGTGGCACCTTGGGCAAGTATCTTCTATTATAACTACGGGGCAAGCAAAGCCTTGTAAGTGGATTTCGTAAACGGAAACTGAAAAGAAGACCGTCATATGTGTCTGTGTGTGTGTGTGAGTGCGTGCGTCTGTCTGTCTGTATGTGTTTCTGCTCGACACCACTGCTTGACAACAGGTATCCTTGTTCGTCCCCTCTTTGTAATGCCTTCATGGCAAATCGTTAATGAAATAAAGTAGCTTTGCTTACCGTCCTTCGTGTCGGACGTGTTTTTTGTAGCTGGTTAGTTTTTGTTGAAGATTGAATCGTTACTTTGGAATTATTGTTGTAATTAACATTGTTGAATTGAATTGTTGAACTGTGATAATTTTCTTCGCTTTTTCCCGGTGACGGGAGATTGGAATTGTGTATTCGAAGCCATTTCGGCATTTTTTTTTTTTTTTGAAAATTGAACTTTGGTAAAGCCGTTGTAGGTTTTAGCGTTGCGCCCCACCTCCCAGCGGGGGTGGGACTTGAACTGTTATCCTCATTAAGAGAATATTATAGGTTTACCTATGTGAAAAAAGTAATTTCAGACGTTATTTTCGAACTGTTTAAAAATAAAAATAAAACACGTAACAAAATGTAATTTCAGCCGCTGTAGGCGTTATTTGCGAACTGTTTTTTTTTTTAAAAGAACACATTATAGGTTTCCCGTTTATTTTTCTGAGAAAAATTGAATCTCAGCCGCCGTAGGCTTTATTGCCATACTCTCCCCCTCCCCCCAGCGGGGGGTAGGATTTGAACTGGTGTCCTCATAAAGGAAAAATATATATATATATATATTATAGGTTTCCGTTTCCAGAGATTTTTTGTGTAGAATTAAATTCGACAGAGTATGTCGGTCGAATTAATTCAAAAAATGAGTGAGCCCGTGAAGAAGTTCGCGGTAGTCACCGCTGTTTCTACTAAAGACATAGTCTTGCAAGTAGATAAGTTCTCTGAGCTTTTTGAATGGATGAAAGAGGAGGGTGGGGATATTAAGATATTCCCCTCCCCAAGCGTCGAAAATTTAAAAAGAAGGACAGTAGTTTTTAAAACATACTGTCCCACGTTTAAGAAGTTTAAACACTTCGACAATAGTCTAATAGAAAAATGCCTGTCCCCCATATGGAAAGACATAAAATACATATCGAGGGGCCAGACATATGGCTCGGTAGAAGCCAGACTTGGGACAATCCAAGAAGCCCAAAAGTATTCGGTGAGTCCCCTAAAAACAAATGAAGTGGTGCTTCTCCCAACATACATGGGGAGGAGAACGGCTCGAGTGAAGGTGATACAAGTACCACCAGAATTCGAGGCAAGGGAGCTGATGGCCGCTCTGTCGTATAACAGAACAGACAAAATCACCTTCCTTCAGATTACATGTTCTGCCCCCAAAAATTGGCTTGGGCAGAGTATCTCCGCAATTATTCAAGCCAGCTAGGAGGACATTGAAAATCTTCCCGAAAGAGTGCTCATGGGTGAGGACGTTGTCCTCAAAATCCATGTGGAGGGCCAAAAGCCCACGTGTTACGAATGTGGCAATAAAGGTCACATTCGTGTAGAATGTGAAGAGTGGAAAAAGAAAATGAGTGCACAGACATCAGGCCCTTCATCAAAAAAAGACCCCAAACCCGCACATACATCAACTCCCACAGAAACAAAAAAAACCCACTCCACCATCTGTGACACCCAAACACAACAAAACTGAAAAACCCCAGGCCATGCACACACCGGTCCCGTCAAAGATAAACACACCCACCCCCTCTGAAGTGACATTTGAAGTGACACAAGAACTTGTAACTCTCACGAATGACGCCATGGAGACGGTCGACGGGGAGTTCAAGACTGTTAATAGAAAGTGACGAACACTTGCGCGCTCCCCATCCACATCTCCTACAAAATAAAATTCAAAGCAACACACAAAAAAAAAAAAATGACACCATCCCATTGGCCCGGAAGAAGAAAAGAAAAACGATGACGGAAGGAAGATCCTGGTGAAATATGACACCAGAGATCCGCTCATTCGAGAAGCATTAATAGATCATTCTGCCACAGAGCTGTTACAACAGCACGAGGACTCGGACGAGAGGTGCGCGGGGATAGGAAATACCTGCTTTAATTAATTGCTGTCATGCATCATGCAAACAATCACAAAGTTGGCCAAATTGAGTGACTAATATTTAATGTACAAAATTAAATATTTGTTTTAATTGTTCAAAAACAATGACGACCCCTAACTTATTCAGACTTTATTTATTGGGCTGACAATAATTAGAAAACATTTGATTGTGTCGTACTCTTTCACCGACGAAATATCAATATCATAATCCCCAATACCATGTAAGGTTGATTAACAACTTTCTATACACCGTTGTCGTCATTAATGCACCATTGCATAAATTAATTCAATATTGTATAAATTATCATCTTTAGGTCACGATGACCAAAAAAAAAAAACAAATATACACAACACGCCCCGCCCCGATTCCATATAATTATATGAAGTTCATGTCTATATTCTCTTTTTATTAATGGCTCAAGATGCGGAAGCAGCAAAGTGATTAAATGTATATTTTGTAATATTAAAACTTATCGCTTGCATTTTCACGAGTTCAGATCTTATCTACATTCCTATCGTCTCAACGACACCTATAAAATATGTACCAGTGATTCCCTTGGGATGAGTCAATCGATATTAATGCTACACAGCTAATTCGTAAACTGTTGTCAATATATTCGATAAATTGAAGGCGGTGACGTGGCAGGATCGTTAGCATGCCGGTCCCAACGCTTAACTGCATGTCCTCTGTCCTTACGTTCTGAGTTCAAATACCACTGAGGTCGACATTGCCTTTCTTCATTTCGGGATCTACAAAATAAGTACCGGTTGAGGACTTTGTCGATGTAATCGGACTTAATTCCTCTCCCAAATCTGCTGGCCTTGAGCCAAAATTAGAAACTAACATGATCGATAAACTGAGTCAAAATGTCGAGGAAACTAGTGATTTGTCTACAAGAGTTTTAAGAGAAGAATTTAATGAATTCAGTACCTTCTAGCTATAGGACAGCAGAGCTGCATGCATAGCAATGAGCCCTGCTTTTTTTAATTTCTAGTATTTAGTAACGTCCCTTCAAATACTATTTTCAAATTTCGCTTTGTTGGTTTTAACATTGCATTCTTTTACAATAGATAAAGTATATATCGAGCGTATGTTGAGTTCCATTCTCTCTTGAAAATCAATGGCCGTTTGCCAAAAACCAGAAATTAATGTTTTCTCGGTAATTTCTCTTATGGTTATAACAATAATGTCTAGTTTATTTAATTGTCAGCTGTAATTCATGAAAGTCTCTCATTATTGATTTGACTGTTAGATTCCAAGGTTCGTTTCCCTGACTGGGCGTTTTGTATTTGCATAATAGCGACGCCCAACTCTCAAACGATCCAATAATCTATATAAATATTTTATTGTCAGCTGTAATTCATGAAAGTCTCTCATTATTGATTTGACTGTTAGATTCCAAGGTTCGTTTCTCTGACTGGGCGTTTTGTATTTGCAAAATAACGACGCCCAACTCTCAAACGAGCCAATAATCTATATAAATATATTTTTTTAGGATTCATACAGTTCTGCTTTGCTAATATAGAGTGGAGTCAGCAGGCAAAGGAAGAAGATAACAGGTGAAACAATTACTTAGGCTCTCAGTGATCACTGGACCTGTTAGTTACCGATTCTTCTTCATTTTCACATGACTCCACTAATGGTCGCAGCTATGACAAGGGAAATAATCAGTTCATCATATTAGAAAGCAGGATTAGAAATTTGAAGTTGAAATCAAGAAAATATACAGTGTACCTGAAATAATCATTTCCACAAAAGGCCTGAAATATTGAGGAGGGGACTGGTTGATAACACCGACCTCAGTATTAGACTGGTATTTTATTTTATCGACCCACTGCCCCGAAAGGATGAAAGGCAAAATCCATCTCGGTGGGATCGAACTTAGAGTGTAAAGACGAACAAATTGCATTTTGTCTGGTGTGCTAACCATTCTGCCAGTTCGCTTCTTTACTCTGTCTGAAATAATAGAAAATGTGAAATGAAGAAATATGGTGCGGTTATTTCTGTAAAATATAGGATGGTATGTTTATCCAATTAGTGGTGACCACGGACTAAACAACAAAGACAACAGTATTAATACGGATCCCGATTTCATTCGTGGTTCGTAAGTATGGCTGTGTGGTTAAGATGCCTGCTTTTCAACCAGATGCCTGGTTGGGTCCAGGTTCAGTCCCATCGAACACTAATTTCTGCAAGTTTCTTCTACTTTAGAGCTGATCGCTCAATGACTTGTGACTGAATTTTGACATAGGGAAACTATGTGGAAATCCGTTGTGTATATATATATATATATATATATATATATATATATATATACATATATATATATATATATATATATATATATATTAGAAAAAATAAGGTATTTAGAGATCTGGATGGTTGTGAATTTACAGATTTTTATTAATAAGTCACACGTTTTTATAAATTATATATTAGCAGTTGCATCTATTCTAGTAGAATCTCTGGAGATTCTACTAGAATAGATGCAAGCGCTAGTATATGATTTATATGTATTTTTTAATTTGTTGTTATCTTATATTATATATTATAAGGTAAATTAGTTGTTAGTTTGTCAATTGTATTTCCTTATTTCATTTAATATTTGTACTATATATATATATATATATATATATATATATATATATATATATATATATAAAAGATAATAAGAGTGAAAAAACTACAGAAGGCTTGTGTTACATGGTTAAAGTATATATTTAAATTATGTCAGAAAAATGTTATAAAAATGTTATAAAAATGTTATAAAATCTTTTTGGTATATAAACATTGTATTTTGAGAAATAACCGGTTTCGTGTTGTCTTTTCAAATTTCTCTACTTCATTGTGTCGTGTTCGTTCCAGTCTGGATTATAGTGATAAAAGAATATATATATATATATATATATATATATATATATATATATATATATATATATATATATATATATATATATATATATATATATATATATATATATATATATATATATATATTCTTTTATCACTATAATCCAGTGAAGGCGCACAGCTCAATGGTTAGATCGTGAGGTTGTGAGTTCGAATCCCGGACCGGGATGCGTGTTGTGTTATTGAGCAAGACACTTAATTTCACGTTGCTCCAGTTCACTCAGCAGTAAAAATGAGTTGCAATGTCACAGGTGCCAAGCTGTATCGGCCCCTTTGCCTTTCCCTTGGATAACACTGGTGGCGTGTAGAGGGGAGGCCGGTATGCATGAGCGACTGCTGGTCTTCCATAAACAACCTTGCGCGGATTGTGTCTCGGAGGTTAACTTTCCAGGTGCAATCCCACGGTCAGTCATGACCGAAGTGGGTGGGTGGGTGGGGGTCTCAGCAGCTCAGCATATATATATATATTCATACACACACACACACACACACACACACACACACACACACACACACAAGCACACACAAGCACACATATATGTATACATATATGCATACCTACATGCATTACATACATACATATTCGATATATGCGACAGGCTTCCGTATGTTTTCCGGCTATCACGTTCAGTTACAACGTTTTGTTCGGCTAGAAGTTATAGCAGAAGACACTTTCGGAACGGGGTGCCGCACAGTGGAACTGAACCCCAAAACCAGAAGTTTTCAAAGTGAGCTTCATAAACCACACACACAGCCAAACCTGCACCTGTCTGAGCTTTCCCATAATTTACAGAGTCCCTCTTGGTTTCTTAATTAAGTAGTCTCATTATATTGAAGATATTCCCTTTGCGTATGAAGTAATGTGTCGCAATATGATAGGAATGGTGTAAAGAACACGTCAATAGAGATGAGAAGGAAAAAGCAACAAGTGTTATTTGTGTTGAACATTGTGTATAAAACTATTTACTTGTTATGATAGAGACCGACCTTGGAGTATTATGAATGTAACGTATAATGTCATAACTTGTGTAGCTACTATATTAATCAATACATTTAAACATTACCTTTTCTGGGCACATTTTTGTATTTTTCTGAAAGAATGTCTACGAATGTAATCGATATAATCTGTTTTCTATTTTAGGCTGCTCTTTACACACGCAACATGTCTATGTATGTATATATTTACGTATGTATGTACACATTTACGTATGTCTGTGTATATATATTTGTCTGTGTACGTATGCATAAAAGAGGCCCATAGTGACGTAAGATCTAAGTACTGCCATCTATTCGTTCGGGTAAAACGCTTCAACAACGCGGTGCCCAAACATGTCTGCAGTCCAATACCCGAAACAAGTAATATATATATATATATATATATATATATATATATATATACATATATATGACGGGCTTCTTTCAGTTGTCGTCTACCAAATCCACTCACAAGGCTTTGATCGGTCCGAAGATACTTGCCCAAGGTGCCACGTGGTGGGACTGAATCCGGAACCATGTGGGTGGTAAGGAATCTATTTACCACACAACCTCTCTCTCTCTCTCTCTCTCTCTCTCTCTCTCTCTCTCTCTCTCTCTCTCTCTCTCTCTACATATATATATATATATATATATATATATATATATATATATATATATATATATATATATATATATATAATTATTAAGGTGGCTAGCTCCTTGTTAGTGAATAGAATCGTGCGCTGTTCGTGGCTAAGAGTTCTTTGACTCTTATTTCTAGCAAAGTTGGTGTAGACTTACATCCTTCGTCACTTTTAGTGATGATTAAATTTTGCCTACATACATACATAGATACATACATACATGCATACGTGTGCGTGTTTGTGCGTGCGTGTGTGCATGCGCATGTGTGTTTGTGTGTGTATATATGTATTTTTAAGTTTGAATATTATTCTGTTTACTACTGTGAATAGGTTGAATGCTGCAAATGTAAGTTTTAACGAGGAACCCATTGTCATTCCATCATAGTGTTTGTGGGCAGCGAAAAAGGAAAAAAAGAAAACACTTTGTGCATATCATTAGCAGTGTAAGTTTGCTAGGCTAAGGGAAAAGAATAAGTTAGGAAATCCACAGATCAAACTGTTCGGCTAAACAAAGCATGGATTTATAATTAACATGCTCGGCTTTGATAGGACATATAGACACATAGGACACGATTACAGGAAATCACTCACGTCTTTATCACTGCATAAGAATTACTGAAACAGGATTAGCAAATTACTTTAGCGGCTGAGGGCAATCGCCCACAAACGTTGGTGGGACACCATAGAGTTATGAGATAAAAATCGATAGCACTTCTAAGGAACTAGCGATGGAGTGAAATACATTAGAGGATTAGCTTGTAAGACATTTAACATAGGTGATAAATTAAGACATAATGAACTCGATATCCAAGTGGTGAGAATAGTCCTCGTCCACTTTTTCAAGATGGAAAATGAAGGCTGTGCTGTCAGAGCAACGGCTTGTTCACTAAAACATGTTTGTAATTTCCTTATTCATCTATAGGCCCGGAGGCAAGTAAGACAGTTCATTACTATTGTTGTTGTTGTTGATATCATCATCATTATAATCATCATCATCATCATCATCATCATTATAATCATCATCATCATCATCATCATAATCATCTTCACCATCATTAGTATTATTATCATTATTATTATGTAATGAAAACTCACTGCTTATTTTGCTGGTACCATGGAAAGTGTCAGCTTTCGACAGCCAGCAGACTGAGGTGACGCTTGTTTACTAGCAATTTTCATAGTTATCATCATCATCATCATTATTATTTTTATAATTATTGTTAAGGTGCTGAGTTGGCAGAATCGTTAGCATGACGGGCAAAATGCTCAACAGCATTTCGTACGTCCATGCGTTCTGAGTTCAAATTCCACCGAGGTCGATTTTGCCTTTTATACTTTTCGAGTGGATAAAATAAGTGCCAGTTAAGCATTGAGGTTGATGTGATCGACTATCCACTCTCCCAAATTTTCAGCTCATGTTCCTATAATAGACTATACATAGGTACATACATTTAAACACACACACTGAATGACTGGTGGGGAAGAAGTAAAAACAATAAGAAGGAAAGACGGGGTGGGGGTGTCTAGCACATATTTAGATTGTCAAATGAAAGGGGAATAGAGTGGAAAACAAAAGAGATCAAGATAAGATTTAAGGGTTGGAATTAGGACGTAGGGTTACGAGGTATATTATAACGGCCAATTTAATATATTAAAAAATTTGGAAAAGAATTTTAGAACAATATAAAGAAAAAAAGGATAGATAATTAAACTTAAACCTTAAAAATGGGGTACTTTAATATATGAGGAAGTTCATAAGGTCTATCCTAAGCATATTGCTAAGATGGTCATGATAAAACTATTCCTCAATGAATTTATATGTAAATTAAATTATTATCTGAGTAGGAGTACTAGTTTATATAAAATCAAAACCAGGATAAATATTCTTATTACGGGCGGATAAGTATAAGATATCTAAAATATAGAATTGACTGTCAGGAGTATTTAAATTAGAGGTGAACTAAGCATATTTGTTGTTGGCACTCCGCCGCTTACGACGTCGAGGGTTCCAGTTGATCCGATCAACGGAACTGCCTGCTCGTGAAATTAACGTGCAAGTGGCTGAGCACTCCACAGACACGTGTACCCTTAATGTAGTTCTCGGGGATATTCAGCGTGTCACAGTGTGACAAGTCTGACCCCTTTGAATTACAGGTACAACAGAAACAGGAAGAAAGAGTGAGAGAAAGTTGTGGCGAAAGAGTACAGCAGTGTTCGCCACCATCCCCTGCCGGAGCCTCATGGAGCATTTAGGTGTTTTCGCTCAATAAACACTCACAACGCCCGGTCTGGGAATCGAAACCGCGATCCTATGACCGCGAGTCCGCTGCCCTAACCACTAGACCATTGCGCCTCCATACTAAGCATATATTAGAATACAAACGGAAGTAAAATCTAAACCTATTTGTTGAATATTACATGATTAAAAGTCCAAAATAAAATAAGTATTATTTTGTATCGGGTAAACTAATATAAAAGAACATTGAAAATATCTTTATATAAAAAAAAGATATGCATGCATATATCAGCCCTTTCACTCTTATTCGTTCATTCCACTCTTCGTTCTTTCGCCCCCCCCCCCTGCTCACATTTACTTGCCTTCAGTTTTTGCTCACTTTCTTTCCACTTTTCACTTCACTGTGTCCCTGTCATTTTTTTCTCGCCCCTCCTTAATTCTTTTGTCCCTCTACCTCTACCTCTCACTCTTCTCTTCCCACGTGACCGGCGTTTGACCAAGCCCGATCTTTCTTTCTTGGCTGGCCGTTGTGCGTGCAACATCGATATTCCTCCCTGTGCCTGTGAAATCTTGTATCCCTGCCGTCTAAAACTGTCTGTGCGAAGTAACACTAAAAAGGAAGGACAGAAACTGAAGTAACATAAAAGAGTAAAATATCCCTAAGAAACAGGCATCACGACAAATATAGATATTATTTAGATAAACTTATTCAAATTTGCCAGGAAAGCTAGTAAAACCTTAAGATGTTATCATCAAAGTCCTGATACACGTTATAACAATGTGGGCATTAATTATGTTAATGAATTACGATAACTGAATGAAATATATAATAAATGTATAAACAAAGTATACTGTTCCCTTTAATATACATCATACTTTGCATCAAACAAATGCACACATACAGAATGTGTATTATATTTGCTTCTCTCCTTCCCCGTCTCTCTGATTATACAAAAGTGTGTTTATGTAAAAATATATATGTATTTATATATATATATATATATATATATATATATATATATATATATATATATATATATATATATATATATATGTATATATGTATATATCTATATATCTATATACATATGTATATGTATCTATACACACGCACTCATATGTATATCCCTTCACACGGATATACAAAGACAGTAGCATGCGCACGTTTATTTATGTGTAAACATTTCTTTCAATATATGCATAAATATTAATAAATCTTTCTATCTATCTATCGATCTATCTATCGATCTATCTATACACACATACATACACCTATACGTACCTACCCACATAGGCGCATAACGATCACACGTTTCATAATATATGTGTGTATGTGTATATATATATATACATATATATATATATATATATATATATATATATATATATATATATATATATATATATATATATATATATATATGTATATATATGTATAAACATATATATAAACATGTATACATGCATACATAAATATATATATAGATATGCATATATATACATATGTACACATATGTACATATTTACATACGTATATATATGTTTATACACACATGCACACATACATATATATAGTATGAGCGAGAGGGAGACATGGACAGAATATTTGAATCTTTTACAAAGGCGAAGACAATAAAATTTGAGCGTAAATGATAATGATAAGGATCTCGTATATCTAGTTTCATTTTGTCGTACTGACATTCTCTTTCATCTATTGTTCTAACATTACAATTCATTCTTTTGTCCATTCAAAGGAAACAAGAAATATGAAGAAATTCAATTGAGAACTATATTGCGGAAGAAATATTACATAAGAATCCTCGCTTGGAAATTTCCTAAACTGTATATTATATTTATTATATTTGAATTTGAGTGGGAAACCATCTTGATTTCAATATCTCTCGTATTTTTTGTTAGGAAGCAAGTAAATAATTAAATTTTCCGATTACGTTCAACTTTCAAGTGAGAACATTTTTATTCAGACCGCCTTCTGACTTACATTTGTTTTCAAAATCCCTGCGCATTATATTCCATGTTCTCATCATCTGTAGATACCGTATAATGTTTAGTTAACAACTACCCTGTGTGCGCGTGGCTTCTCTGGGGACTTCTAACCCTGTATCGCATCACTTAGACAGACTATACATAGTTACATACATTTACACACACACACACACACACACACACACACACACACACACACACACACACACTCTCTCTCTCTCTCTCTCTCTCTCTCTCTCTCTCTCTCTCACACACACACACATGCACACACATATTGTATATATATTTTTATTTATAAGATTATATGCAGCATGTAGTATAGAGCCCTTTAGAATTAAATCAATTGGATGTTGACAGTTAAGTTCCAGTTGATGGTGAGAAATTAATTAGTATCAGATTCTCTTCCCAACCATTATTTTACTGGGACCATAAATCTCGCTTTATCTACATAAAAGGATATGTCTCAGAGCTGTTAGTAAGAGAATGACTGGTGGGGAAGAAGTAATAGCAATGAGAAGGAAGGAGGGGGCGGCTAGCACACATTTAGATTGTCAAATGAAAGGGGATAAATCGCGAACCACTAAACCTTTTTATTTTATTTTCTCTCTCTGTTTATTTCTGCGTTCCTTTCTGTTGAAGAGCGTAGGCTCGAAACGTAAAAGATTTTCTCCCTCCCCGAGCATTAAACTAATGCAACTGTTTGTTATTTACACATCTGTCTTTGACTTTTGCTTTGTTTTGGGTTTTTTTTTGTAAATTCAACGATATACACACACACGCACACACATATAAAGAGTTTGTAGTGAAAGGTTTCTCGATTTAAGGGTATCGTAAAAGGCCTGGGTAAGATGCAACTTTCCGCGTTCTTTTATGGGGCTTAGGAAAACTGAAGGATCGCTGCAATAAGTGTGTGAATCTGAGAGGGGAATATGTTGAATAAACTCATAATTAACTAACCTTCCTGTTTTTATCTTTCACCCAAAGCTAGGAACTTTTCAGCCACCGCCCCGAATATATATTTATATATTGGTAGTCCACCCTTGACTTGTTAAGATAAATGTACTCACTACAGCATTTTGAAAGCAGGTCAGATATGATCCATGCGACCATGCTGTTTCAGACTTCCCGTGTGAACGTCACCTTCTGTGGTTTGTGTACATTCTTGGCCTGACTTCCCAAAGCATGTGCAGTCATAAAGCAGAGTTTTGCAATCATTGCTGCACTGTTTACGTTGTAGAGTCGGTTGCATATAGTGTAACGGCAGCACATTATAGCCGCTTCACGAAGCCTGACTCACATCTACTGCAACTCGCTAGCTCTCTCCTCACGGTCGGATGCACATGGATTTCCCGATGGAGCTCTGTAACGAATTTTGAGCAGACATCTATGTCAATCATGCAAGTGTGTGTATGTATGTATATAAATATATACGTGTGTGTGGGTTTGTGTTTTTGTGTGTGTGGATGTATATCTGCCTATATGTATGTATGCCTGTTTGTATGTAAACATGTATGTATGCGCTAGCAGTTACTAGGCTTTGTTTTGATACTCAGGCACTCATTTAACCAATCAGGCCGGGTTAAATTCCTAAGCTGTGTCGAAGGTAACTAATACAGGAAATATATATCTTTAACAGAAATGTCTGAGGTGAGTTTTTCATTGAATTTATGGCAAACATTCACACAAATTTTCTATTGTCAGCATTTCCGAAAAATGTGGCTGGCCATACCGAGCCACTGAAAGCAAATCACCTCCATAGACTGTCTAACATAGGTTAAAATCAGCAGGAAAAATTCATTATATATATATATATATATATATATATATATATATATATATATATATGTACAGATAGATAGATAGATAGAGAGAGAGAGAGAGAGAGAGAGAGAGATATGGATAGATAAAGATACGTATATACGCACACATAGATACAAATATATAGACACACACACACACAAACACACACACACACACACACACACACACACACACACACACATATATATATATATATATATATATACACACACAAACACGCACACATAGACACGCCCAAACATACACTCATGCATGTGTATTCGTGTATGTATTGTTCCTTCATGCCTTCATGCCTTCATGACTGTGGGCGCAAAGATGTGTTTCATCTGCATAATTTCCAATTATGTAAATGAACATGTTTCTGTGTATGGAACTCTTTCTTCTGAATAAATGGAGCTGTTACACTTGTTACACGTCAATGAAGTTAGACGCATTCACTATACTGGAATTAAATTAATCTGTAAAGGAAAATACTACTCCCCACTCTCTCTTTTTATTTCACTGTCTTCCCTTCTCTCGCAAACGCTCACATATACGTCTGACTGTCATATCTACTTGAGTATTGCATTTTGATTATATATTGTTGCTGAATAAAAAGACCAACTGTAGATCATTCATTTGATAAAATTATCTTTATTATTGCGACTGTTATAACACCATATTAAAGTTAATAATCGTCTGGTGCGCAAACACGAATTATCTACTTGAAAGTGTAATCACGTATCACGAACTGCATTCCACTAAACAGGATGTTAATCCACAACGCTGGATATGTGAGTCCTTGTGTGAAGTATATGATAATAGAAGCCATGACCAAAGTATTCAATTAATCATAAATTTATCAATAACTGACATTATAGAGGACATCAGCGATGGTAGATTGGTGAAGGTGTTAAAAGTGTATAAGCATTATATGAAACGATTTACAGTCTTTACCTAGGTAGATACAATTCTTTGTATTTCTGTGTTCAAATCTTACCGAAATCTACATGTCGGTGAAATTGTACCAAACAAGTATAGGTACATCATGAATTTGATGTAACCTTTGTGTCAAAAGCGTTTCCGGATTACTGAGTTTTCCGAACCAGCGGTGGACACCTGGGTTAAATTTACTAAATATTAAATATACTTAAACAATGAAATGAAATACAGATACCTGTATAAATGATACAAGTTTATTACTTCTATCCTGTGCAAGATACTAGTCTGTGTTGTGCTTGGTATCAGGCCACTGACCTGCCGGTCAGGGGAATTTGAAGTTCCTGCCAGTAAATCAGTGCTAGTTATAAGTTTCTGAACTATTAGTGTCCGAAAACTTGGTGTTGTAAGCATTCTAGGATCAAGGTAACTCTCTATATCATTCACACAAATTCATAAATTCATACTCTATGTCTGTATCTAGAATTGATTTTAAGGTTTCATGCGATAGCCCCTTAATTAAAGGCAATTCTTGGTAATTGATATTGGATATAATATCTGCGAAACATGAATTTATAGGTGATATCGTCATGTCCGAAACAATTTTCTGGCGGGGTAGAAAACAGTTATAAATTTATTTCCTTCAGATAATTTGATAAAAAGAATCTTTCCTTTATTTGATCTGAATATGTTCTTGTTGTTGGCACTCCGTCGCTTACGACGTCGAGGGTTCCTGTTGATCCGATCAACGGAACAGCCTGCTCGTGAAATTAACGTGCAAGTGGCTGAGCACTCCACAGACACGTGTACCCTTAACGTAGTTCTCGGGGATATTCAGCGTGACACAGTGTGACAAAGCTGACCCTTTGAAATACAGGTACAACAGAAACAGGAAGGAGGAGTGAGGGAAAGTTGTGTGAAAGAGTTCAGCAGGGTTCGCCACCATCCCCTGCCGGAGCCTCGTGGAGCTTTAGGTGTTTTCGCTCAATAAACACTCACAATGCCCGGTTTGGGAATCGAAACTGCGATCCTATGACCACGAGTCCACTTCCCTAACCACTGGGCCATTGCGCCTCCACTGCCCTAACCACTTGGCCATTGCGCCTCCACTGATCTGAATATAGATATAGAAAAAACATATAATACAAAAGGAGAAAGAATAATAGCGAACGCGCTCCATTATTTTCATCTTCTCGTTATGTCTTGTCCTTGTTCATAATCAAATTATGTATAAACATATGAACATGGTTCTTTAAGTAATAATAGCTTAATGTATAATTTACTTTGACAAAAACTGTTTCGTTTATATTACGAGTAGTCAAAGGACTATCACGTTTTTCAGAATTTCTGAATCTACTGGCAAAAGATTTATGATAACATCCATCATTGCTGCAAGAAATGGTTTGTTTTTTATGAAGAAATATGAGAAGTTTTGTTTCATTTGATTTTTTATTTTTTAAAGAAAATGTCTGTTGAATGGCTTAGAGTTAAAATGGAAATTGGAATATATTGTCTTCAATAATTTCTCTCCATCCTTAAAAATGCACTAAACAATGTCTTTCTTTATCATTAACTGAAGATATGGTTATGAGCAGACGCATTACTGTGAGAAGAAATTGAAAAAAAAAAGGAAAAGAAAACGAATTACTGATTATCAGGGGAAATAAGAGTCATTAATTTTGTGTGTATTTGTTGAATAGAAAGGAAGGGATGTATTGTCATTAGAACTATGAATGATGATGGATGAACCAGG
>NC_142937.1:23933913-23941413 GCF_046866305.1 Octopus bimaculoides
TGGCCCAGCCTGTGAAACACACAGACTAAGTCTATTTATGGACATCCTCCTAAAACCCTTCCTTAAACACAAATAGTTATATCAGAGATGACTTGGATATGCTAAATCACCTCCCAAAGGAAGTAAAGGAAGAAACAATCATGGTCTCATTTGACGTGATTATTTTATACACCAGTATACCTCATAATTATGGACCTGAGGCAATTCAATTCTGGCTGGATCAATTCCCGAAAGAAATCCCAAACAGGATCAGTAAAGAATTCATTACTAAATCGGTTGAATTCATCTTACGAAACAACCACTTCATCTTTGACAATACTTTCTACCGACAAAAATCCGGAATTGCTATGGGCACTAGGGAAGCTCCAGTCATTGCGAACCTAACAATGGGTTACTGTGAAATAATAATATACCAGGAATCTTTATCCACCTTTGGAAACACCCTTTCCCAATACATAAAAGAAAATTGGAAAAGATTCCTGGACGACTGTTTCATACTCTGGAATGAAAACACAGATGAACTCTTGAAATTCAAAAGTCTATTGAACAGTGTCAACCCAAACATACAGTTCACAATGGAGTACAACCAAAAGGAGCTCCCATTCTTGGATATACTAATTAAAAAAGTAAACCTAAAAATAGAAACGGACATATTTTACAAAACCACAGACGCCAAACAATATCTACTATTTGATTCATGCCACCCAAGACACACCAAGACAAACATCCCCTTCAACCTTGCAAGACGAATATGCACAATAGTGTCAGAAGAAAATACTAGAGACTACAGACTACAAGAACTCAAAAACACACTAATTGACAGACAGTACCCAGTTCAACTCATAGAGGAAGGAATCAGACGTGCATCACAAATTAACATAGAAAACTTAAGAAAAGTTAAACACAGCAACACACATTCCCCGAAAATACTACCGTACATATCCACATACAACCCCAGAAACAAAGAAGCCTTCACCATCATCAACCAAAACATACCAATGCTACATAAGGACCCCAAATTGAAGGAAATTTTACACACACACAAAATCATCAAAAGCCACAAACAATCAAAATCACTGAAAAAGATCCTCACAAAGGCAAAATTACTTTCCGAAACAACAGATGCGAAAGTAAACAAATGTGGTCGACCAAATTGTGCAACATGCCCAAACATTCTAGAAGGTTCAGAATTCCTCTTCAAAGAGGGACACAAATTCAAAGTTAAATCTAACTTTACTTGTGCCTCAGAAAATCTTATTTATGTAATAAGATGTTCGGGCTGCCACGAGAACTACATAGGGTCTACAGGATTATCGCTCAGACGTAGATGCACTCTGCACCGCCAGCAGATTGCACACCCAGAATACCGAATGATACCTTTTAGTGATCATATTGAAAAATGCGCAAAACAAATGCTACCACAATTTATAATCTTTCCTTTTTATCAATGTGCCATTAAAACACCAACACAGATTAGATTAAATAAGGAAACCTTTTTCATTCAAAAATACAAACCCAAACTTAACCATTGCTAACACATTTAAATAAGGAAATTCATCATCCCACTGAGGAAAGAAAAAAAAGGGGGGGGAATATAGAACAAAACCATGGTAAATTAATCAAATTCTACCACCTCCTAGATTTCGATTATCTCCCCTATACCGGAAGAAATCCCTAATTACCTCCCCCTATCTAGAACTCTTCTTTCTCAGACTGGAACGAACACGACACAATGAAGTAGAGAAATTTGAAAAGACAACACGAAACCGCTTATTTCTCAAAATACAATGTTTATATACCAAAAAGATTTTATAACATTTTTCTAACATTTTTCTGACATAATTTAAATATATACTTTAACCATGTAACACAAGCCTTCTGTAGTTTTTTCACTCTTATCATCTTTTATACATCCAACCACGTGCTTTCACATACCAACTTTCTCACACATATACATATATATATATATATATATATATATATATATATATATATATATATAAATGTCACTAAAGGTGACTAGGGTGTTAAAAACACCTATTATAATTCTTTATAGTGGAACATTGCAATCTGCTGTTTACATCAATTTCGTGTACGCACATTAGCGAATCGCTAAGTTGTCTATTAACTTCGATGATGAAAACATAAATAATAATAGAGAAACAGGTCCGTGAAAAGCTGAACTCCGAGTGGACTTAAGTGATGAGGCAACAGAAAAAGCCAAAAGTGACGTCAGTTTTAAGAATTCTCGTTCGGCATTTTTCGGACGATTATGGTCCCTGTTAGTGTATGTTTCCATGTATGTATGTGCGTATGTGTATATATATATATATATATATATATATATATATATATATATTAATATTGTATTTCATGTTCAGTTATAATAAAAACAAGATTATTGAAAAAGGTTGTAAGACGCAACGAAAATTTTAGAAAAATAAGTAAATGGGTGAAAGCCTTACCGGTGACTGTTAAATAATAAGGCACTAAAAGAGAATGACTCTCCCCAGACACAAGAAAATATGCTTCAACACACGAACTCACATAAAGAATCTTGCAACCCAAATCCAAAAACGAAATATAATAAAAACAGTTCTATGTTAATTGAAGGGTCACTTCGAACATACTTTGGCAGAGGACAAATTTATTGTTCTTAAACAAGACGTTTCGGCCATTGTCGGGCTGCGATATATTGAAGATAAATTTTGATTTTATCTATCCTCTGTTCAGTTAAAAATCTTCTTTGGGTATGTCGGTTTGATTCAAGTGGTGACTAGGTTGTAGGGCGGGTTGTGATGGAGAGGGTGTTTAGGAGAAATTTTTATTGATTGAACCTTTGCTTATGTTCTTGTTTAAAATTTATTCATGCATATAGACCTTTGTATGTATACATGTGTATTCATGTATATACGAATATATTTATATCTATGTATATACGTCATTTATAGTCCAGTGGTGTGTTTTTCACTGATATTACCTTTAAGGAGACTTTCCATTCAGAGACATTTCCAGTTTTTCCACATTTCAATATATACGATCATATCGTGGATACTTTTACTCACTTATATTTTAATCATCATTGCTGAATGTGTCTCTAATTAACACACACTACACTAACTCATAGATAAGTTGTCTCCTAATTGTACCAATTCTTTTACTTCTAAAATGATATGAACAACAAATACAATACAATAAAAATCACGTTCATCAACCATTGCGGTGAACTGTTCAAAGTCGTACAATTCTCTTCCAAATTTCCGCCTATTTTTTATGTCCCTCTATATGTTAGCTGATTAGCTTTCACTGCGACTGTTCGGTTTCCACATTGCATTTGATGACATATGATTCAGAAGGAGAATATAAGTGAAGATATATGGGGGAAAAATCGTAATCTTGTTTACAAATTATATTTCGAACGTAGATATTCATATATTGATAGCAATGCTAACATTACATTGACTGATATATATATATATATATATATATATATATATATATATATATATATATATATATGTTTATTGATAATTGTAATGGCAACGAATTTGATATTAAATAATGTTTATGTAGGTGAATGAAACCCCTGGTAACACTTGAAATGATGCAACCATCACATGAATCTACTAATACAAGTTATAAAGTAAAATAGATAGCCCAAAGATCTTGGATTAAACATCACGGATATTTCCTCTCTGTTTTTTTTTTTTTTTGTTATATGAATTATTGATTTGTGGAGAAATTGTAATTATGAAAGTAATTGTTCTGTTTGTGTTTTGTACTACATGTTACATGATAAATTGATTCCTCTTACATCTCTCTCTCTCTGTCTCTTTCTTTCTCTTCCTTTCCCTCTTCCTCTGTTTTATTTTCCCGTTTACAATTAAATAAACAATACAATACGCATGCACACATAGCACACTCGGACACACATATATATCCACACACACACACACACACACACATACACGTATGTATATATACATGTATAATACATTTATGTACAAATATATACACACGTGCGCATGTATAAATATAAGCACATTTATACTTACATACTACATACACGCACACACGCACATATATGTAGGGATACATAAACACGTACATGCATACATACATTTAGGTACACACACATGAATAGAAGAAACATTAACATAACAGAAATTGTAATTAATAAATTTAGAACAAAACACTAGAATAGATTATGTCTAAATCTAGAAAAGAATTAATAAGTAAAAGAAAATGTGAAACAAAAGAAATTCGTTAGAATAAAGTGGAAGAGCTGTCAAGATATATTATTTTAAGGTGTTTTTGCCAACAAATTTTATCTGATAGAAAATCATAATACTATAACGTTATAAAATCTCTTAACCCTCGTTTTTCTTTTTGTTTTTCATCTAGGTTTTGTCAGAAGTACTTGGCTTATATCTTGCTTGGCAAGTCGATATAGAAGAAATAAATTATATCTGCAGCAAAAGTTCGTGTATGTAAACTATAATTGTTTTATTCTTGTTACTTTAGATATTACCATTATCCTCATAATCATAGCCATCATCATCATCGATATGGTAATCGTCATCGTTCTTGTTCAAATAGATTATCGAGAAATACAGTCTATACTTTGAGGAGAATAGAAGAAAAATCTATTTCTGCTTCGTTCGTGAATGCATATTTTTACATTTAGTAACAAAACTTTAAGCATATCGAAACAATTAAATCTTGCATTGCATTTACATAATAACAGGCCCAATAAAATGTTCTATTGTTTAAAGGTTGAACTTGTCACGATCATCCGCAGATAATATTTCAGATAATAATAAATCAAAGAGAAATATACGGAAGGAGAAATTAATAAACGAGTGAAAAGGGAAGAAATGAAATAATATAAACATTTTAAAAGAACATACAAATTATTCAAATTAAAATAGCTCTTTTATATTATTCAATATGTCTGTATCTGCTTTTTGGGTTATGCAGTCCGTGGCCTATATTGATTGCAGATGTACAGTCAGATTGTAATATGGATGCACACAAGGGTACATACACATGTACATGCATACACATGCACATGGAACAATATAGTAGCTTCATATTTCTCTTTCAGGTTGTACGCTATTAGTATTCAGGAAACGTCTAACCTGCTGCTTCCCGAACAGTCTAAATATATTTCATACTATATCATATTTATATGCTATTTATATGGAGCCCTCTCGTCTCCCGAGGATCATGCTCTACGGAGAATTTGCAATCGGAACAAGACCCAGAGGTGGCCCGAAATTCCGTTTTAAAGACCAGCTCAAAGGGACCCTGGATCAAATTAACATCCAGCCATCCTCATGGGAACAGATTGCCATGAATAGGACAGCCTGGAGGAAGACTGCTATCCGCAATGGAGCCAGCTCTTTCGAGCAGAACAGACAACAGAATGGGGAGGTAAAACGCAGAAGAAAGGAGCGTCTTCGACATCCTCGACCCACACTGACCATCCTTTGTGAATTCTACCCACGACTCTTTCAAAGTCACATTCGGCACAAACATCTGCCGAGGGGATTGGATGGAGACTGACGAACCCAATGCTTGGATACGAGCTGAAGCCGAGGACTATGTATATTAAAACATTTATATACGATATATATACCATATCATATTTGTATACTATATCATATATCGTACTCTATACTATATCATATATCGTACTCTATACTATATCATATATCGTACTCTATACTATATCATATATCGTACTCTATACTATATCATATTTAAATACTATATTTCATACAATATACTATGCTATATCATAATGGTCCACCATATATCATACTGTTCAGGCGCGTGGCTTAGTGGTTAGGGTGTCGGCATCATGATCGTAAGATTGTGGTTTCGATTCCTGGACCGGGCGACACGTTGTATTCTTGAGCAAAACACTTCATTTCACGTTGCTCCAGTCCGGTTCAGTCCAGTTCAAATCCCACTTAAAAATTCACATCTAACTGATGATTAACTATTCGCCATGCGCTGAGAGAAGACTTCAAAGTGGACGACGACAGACTGCGGCACCGGCATCTCACTCTAATGAGACAAGCCTTTCATTGCTTTGATACTATTGTGTCATAGATTCAGTAGTTTTGGAGATTAAGTATGTGGATATCGACTAGTTACTCGTGACTAACTAAACCTATTAACAAGTTCCTCTTGGTGTTCAGAAAATGTGGAAACGTCAACACCACCGCAGACGACAACTGCTTGTGTTGTTAATATTGTTGGTACATTTTGTTGCTATCAGAGCCATCACTGCGCTTATCGTTCTTGATAATAATGCTAGTGTTGGGGTTGGCGTTACTTCGAGTAATATCGATATTCTTATTGCTGTTGTTGTTATTGATAACAATACATTGTTAATGAAGACGTGACTGTTTTGTGAAGCATTATGAGCAAAGAGGACGTTACTATCAGCAACGATAATGAAAAGGCCAAGGAAGAAAGTGTCGTTTACACTATGGTCGTATTTACTAGAAACGATAGTTAATTATTCATCAAATGACGTTCTGTTACTGGATGATGTTGTCCTCCATATAAGGAAAAGATAAGATGATTGTAGCTGGGATACATTTGACCATAAGTCAAAGGCTAAACTGACGCTTGACAGCCACTATAACAACTAGTTAATAAGAGAGACGTCTAAGAGTCATGTCGTAGTTCTAGAAATATCAGTCACGCTTTTATGAAATCTCACCGAACTGTTTTAGCATTTGAAATTTATATTGGAGAGCAGTGTCAGCGATACACTGACTGAAACAAAGATAGAATGGTTCCGTTTGGATTGCGTTGACTATAAGGACAGTTGAATTATACCTGACCCCAGATTTAACAACAACAACAATGACTAAATAACCATGCGCGGGCGTACACACACATTAGATAATACTGAATCCCCGAAGACTGGTAGTGGTCTGGATCAGAAAAAGCACCAGGAGAAGTACATTAAAATTACCGTGGGATGTAGAATACTGAACGCTTCGGATAAAGTCCCTCATCAGTAAAAAGATGGTAGGAGGTAAATAAAAAAGAAAGACAGTAGAGTTTTACGTCTTGTACTTTCGAGAAGAACAACATAAACTAAAGAAATCATGCGCATACACTCAAAGACGCGCATTTACTTTCACATAGTATACATCTGGGCGTGTAATGATAAGCACGTGTAATGTACAAAACAAACATGGCTGATTCAATTTCCTATGTCAGGTTTAGCGATGCGAAATCAAATATGAAAGAATTCACTCTAAACAAGAATTCTAGATGCTATGTAATGAATGTCTGTAGATATTCATTGCAGCACTACAAAGACATTTCCGAAGGTTAATTATTTTTTTATTTTATTTAATCATAGAGAACGGTACTTGAAATTTAAGCCATCGTCGACGTCGAAGTCGATGGAGTGGTTGTTGTTGTTGTTGTTGTTGTTGTTTGTAGTCGTCGTCATCATTATTTGCGTCA
>NC_142937.1:23943913-23946413 GCF_046866305.1 Octopus bimaculoides
CCGTCTATTCTTCTAATCTTGAGAGCATAGTGCACTACCCCGATCCAGTCCTTCCCGAAACATTAAAGCTTCTACTTATCATGGACCCCAAATTTCTCTAATTTATAGATCTGTTTTTTCCGTATCTTATTTCCTGTAAACTGTAACATACTTGAATTTCTTCCTATCAGATTTTCTTAGCAAATATCGAGTTATAATTAGGGAAATTATCCTTGATAACTTCTGTATGCCCAACAATCTAAAGCAGTGTTAAAAAAGCTATACATAATAGCTTTCCCGTGATGATCACACATCAAAGCTGGCGTTCTCTTATACTAATGAAGTTCAATCCGCAATATGATCATCTGCAATCTAAAGATAATTCAAATGTAAAATTAATGTCCCAGATCTTACCAGTATAGTAGGAGATACTGCATCGGTTACTATTGATGACTATTCTTTTTTACTAATTTATTGAAATATCAAAGTACAAATTTCCTCCTACTCTGCACAGCTCTCAAGTTTCTCTCAACAAACTGCTGAAGGATAAAAAGATAAATATCGATTTATTTTACGCATTAAGAGAATAATATAATTTATGACGAAAAGTTTACTCATTGTCGCCTGAACCTTCATTATCAGGTTCAACACTCTAAATGAATGATCATCTCTTAGTTAGAAGATCAGGGAGTTCTGGTGTTTATGATTTTCAAAGGGTGTATCAGATTGCTAATTTTAAGGGAATTAAATCTAGTTCTCTGATTCAGTTTACTACATCTAGTTGAACATGGTGTTTGCCCCACATGCTATTTATCGGCGATAACATACTGTTATTTTAAAATTTCTTCTGTTCACAGACTTTTAGAGAACTATACTTGATAGAATTACATTAAGTTAAATGAAATTGCTTTATATTGTCACTTTTGACAAACGTCAGAATATAAAGGATGTTGATGGATAGAAGTAGATTCTGTAAAGTATTTTTATCAGAACTTTAATATATGAATAGATCATTATAATATTTGTTGATGTTGTATTGGGTGTGCATAATTATTGCGGCTTTTTTCCAAGGAATTTTATTCAACAAAAACAATAACAACATATAACAAAAACATCTTTAAATGATTATTCCGGAGCATATTCATCATCTACTTCAATTACTGCTTCCCATTTGCTTGGCAAACGGTCAGACCGTCATTTAAAGATGTTTTTGTTAAATATTGTTAATGTTTTTGTTGAATAAAATTTGTTGAAACAAAGCCGCAATAATTATGCACCAACCCAACAGTTCAATTATAGATTAAGCAGACTTGTCAACAGAGGAATTCGATTGACAATGGTTTCGATCTGGTGTTGTACTTTGCATAGATCTAGGACTACCTTATCCACTCCCTTACTCTTCAAGTTGATAGGATGTAAAATGAAGGATGTTTAACTGTTTTTTCAGGCGGTTGAGTGACAGGATAGTGTTCCTCGTTGGTATGCAAAAGCATATCATTATGATTATTAAACAATTATACTGTTGAGTGTAGGACTACCAGAGAATTAACAAATACTTTACTGGTGTGCAATGCCAAGATTAAGGGCTCTCACAAACATAAGTGAATGGATGAAAGAAGAGTATAAACGAATTACTTAACATCATCGATAACTGAAACACACAGTCAAAGTATATGTTATTTTAAGGCTTATATAAAAGCTGGTCTAATTGACTCTGTGTTCGTATTTCATTTGAACTATTTATGGTTTGATTCCTAAGAACATCACTATATTTTGCTGAGAGGCAAAAAAATCACCTATTTCATCCTAATGCCTATAATCTAGAGTCAATAGTCAGTAATCACTGTTTGTTAACTCCGATATTGTTTATGCTGATGACGATTAGTTTGGCAGTGGCACAAACAACACACTACTGAAATTCGAAATCCCTTCGTCTCTTAAATTTATTTTGTATTAGCTTCCGTGTGTCTCTACTTCTTACCGTTTCTTTTAGATTCAACTGCTAATGTTTTTCTACGTTTTTCTCTTTTTTTTATATATCGTATTTTGAAACTAACTGCATCATTGGTTACCTGTCTACATAGAGCCAATTACTGTTTCATGCTATTTAGAATGAAGTGAGACAAAGACATGTCTGTTCAACAAATGTAAATAAAAAACATTGTATATTTGTTAGAAAGTAAGAATTTATCGGTTTTCTTTCTGATGTGTACATATTCACTTATGTGCATGTATATGTATATGTTTATATTCTGAAATATTGCGTTGTGAGTTCAAATCCATCTGTGACCTACATTGTTAGAGAAATAGTCCGTCACTGGTC
Source organism: Octopus bimaculoides (assembly GCF_046866305.1). Taxonomy (NCBI): domain Eukaryota; kingdom Metazoa; phylum Mollusca; class Cephalopoda; order Octopoda; family Octopodidae; genus Octopus; species Octopus bimaculoides. The sequence goes on from NC_142937.1 coordinate 23,946,216, forward strand.
TAAGACCACCTGCTGGTCTTGGGTTAACTTCAACGGCGGTCACCCTGTTGCAAGCAATTGTGTCTGGTTGGTGGTTTATGGATATTGTTATCTCACTTCCTTCCACCAACCGAGGAAATGAGGTTCAAGGTTATAATGTGTTCATCCGACAATAAAAAGTTTACTCTGAAATATAAATCTCAGACAAATTATTGAAAG